>NW_027394276.1:13320665-13598758 GCF_049309525.1 Garra rufa
TATATTTGGACTTTTGGAACCTGAAGTACATATCAGGGAATGAGCAACCCCTGCTGGCTGGACTAAAACTATCTCTTGCAGGAAGATAGTTTACCACAAAGTGTCCCCCATCCATGCACAGACCAGGCTCTGGCCTGCTTAGCTTTAGAGAGTAACCAGAATCTGACTACTGCAAGCAACAGTTGAACTTGTTCTGTTTCGGTTGAATGAAGCTGCTCTGATAGAGGGGTAGCGCATCCTGACAGGTTCAATCAGCCAGCGGAATGAGCTACCACCTCCATAAATGAGGTCAAATTCATCATTAAGGTAGGGAATTAATGACCACAGAAAGTCAGGAGGCCAGTTTAATGCCTCTTGCGAAGGACACTCCTTTTTACTGGGGCCGAATTAAGGTTTCATAAAAACATTTGCTCCTTTTCACGGCCTGGAATCTGCCTCGTTGTATTATGACGTTTGATCCCATAGGTACATGTCAGGGAAAGAGCACCCCCTGCTGGTGGGACTAGTTTTTCACAAAGGTAGCGCAACCTGCCAGGCTCTATAAGGCCGGCAGATTGCGCTACCACCTCCATAAATGAGGTCAAATTCATCATTAAGGTAGGGAATTAATGACCACAGAAAGTCAGGAGGCCTGTTTAATGCCTCATCCGAAGGACACTCATTTTTACATGGGGAGATTTAATGCTTCATCAAAAGCCTTACAGCGCAGAAGTCATTTTTGTATATTTGGACTTTTGGAACTAAAGTACATATCAGGGAATGAGCAACCCCTGCTGGCTGGACTAAAACTATCTCCCGCAGGAAGCTAGTTTTCCACAAAGGGTCTCCCATCCATGTACAGAACAGGCTTGGCCCTGTTTAGTTTTGGAGATTAACCATAATCTGACTACTGCAAATAACAGTCGAACTTTTAATTTGTGGTTGAATGAAGCTGCTCTGATAGAGGGGTAGCGTATCCTGACAGGTTCAATCAGGCAAGCGGAATGTGCTACCACCTCCATAAATGAGGTCAAATTCATCATTAAGGTAGGGAATTAATGACCACAGAAAGTCAGGAGGCCAGTTTAATGCCTTATGCAAAGGATGCTCCTTTTTACAGGTGCCGGATTAAGGTTTCAGAAAAACATTTGCTCCTTTCCACAGCCTGGAATCTGCCTCGTTGTATTAGGACGTTTGATCCCATAGGTACATGTCAGGGAAAGAGCACCCCCTGCTGGTGGGACTAGTTTTTCACAAAGGTAGCGCAACCTGCCAGGCTCTATAAGGCCGGCAGATTGCGCTACCACCGCCATAAATGAGGTCAAATTCATCATTAAGGTAGGGAATTAATGACCACAGAAAGTCAGGAGGCCAGTTTAATGCCTCATCCGAAGGACACTCATTTTTACATGGGGCGATTTAATGCTTCATCAAAAGCTTTACACTGCAGAAGTCATTTTTGAATATTTGGACTTTTGGAACCTAAAGTACATATCAGGGAATGAGCAACCCCTGCTGGCTGGACTGAAACTATCTCCTGCAGGAAGCTAGATTTCCACGAAGAGTCCCCCATCCTTGCACAGAGCAGGGTCAGGCCTGCTTAGCTTTAGAGAGTAACCAGAATCTGACTACGGCAAGCAACAGTTGAACTTGTTCTGTTTCGGTTGAATGAAGCTGCTCTGATAGAGGGGTAGCGCATCCTGACAGGTTCAATCAGGCCAGCGGAATGTGCTACCACCTCCATAAATGAGGTCAAATTCATCATAAAAGGAAGGGAATTAATGACCACAGAAAGTCAGGAGGCCAGTTTAATGCCTCATGCGAAGGACGCTCCTTTTTACAGGTGCCGGATTAAGGTTTCAGAAAAACATTTGCTCCTTTCCACAGCCTGGAATCTGTTTCGTTGTATTAGGACTTTTGATCCCATAGGTACATGTCAGGGAAAGAGCACCCCCTGCTGGTTTGACTAGTTTTTCACAAAGGTAGCGCAACCTGCCAGGCTGTATAAGGCCGGCAGATTACGCTACCACCTCCATGAATGAGGTCAAATTCATCATTAAGGTAGGGAATTAATGACCACAGAAAGTCAGGAGGCCTGTTTAATGCCTCATCCGAAGGACACTCATTTTTACATGGGGCGATTTAAAGCTTCATCAAAAGCCTTACACTGCAGAAGTAATTTTTGTATATTTGGACTTTTGGAACCTAAAGTACATATCATGGAATGAGCAACCCCTGCTGACTGGACTAAAATTATCTCCCACAGGAAGCTAGTTTTCCACAAAGTGTCCCCCATCCATGCACAGAGCAGGCTCAGGCCTGGTTAGCTTTGGAAAGTAACCAGAATCTGACTACTGCACGCAACAGTTGAGCTTGTTCTGTTTTGGTTGAATGAAGCTGCTCTGATAGAGGGGTAGCGCAGCCTGACAGGTTCAATCAGGCCAGCGGACTGTGCTACCACCTCCATAAATGAGGTCAAATTCATCATTAAGGTAGGGAATTAATGACCACAGAAAGTCAGGAGGCCAGTTTAATGCCTCATGCGAAGGATGCTCCATTTTACAGGTGCCGGATTAAGGTTTCAGAAAAACATTTGCTCCTTTCCACAGCCTGGAATCTGCCTCGTTGTATTAGGACATTTGATCCCATAGGTACATGTCAGGGAAAGAGCACCCCCTGCTGGTGGGACTAGTTTTTCACAAAGGTAGCGCAACCTGCCAGGCTCTATAAGGCCGGCAGATTGCGCTACCACCTCCATAAATGAGGTCAAATTCATCATTAATGTAGGGAATTAATGACCACAGAAAGTCAGGAGGCCTGTTTAATGCCTCATCCGAAGGACATTCATTTTTACATGGGGCGATTTAGTGCTTCATCAAAAGCCTTACACTGCAGAAGTCATTTTTGTATATTTGGACTTTTGGAACCTAAAGTACATATCAGGGAATGAGCAACCCCTGCTGGCTGGACTAAAACTATCTCCCGCAGGAAACTAGTTTTCCACAAAGGGTCTCCCGTCCATGTACAGAACAGAATTGGCCCTGTTTAGCTTTGGAGATTAACCATAATCTGACTACTGCAAATAACAGTTGAACTTTTGACTTTGTGGTTGAATGAAGCTGCTCTGATAGAGGGGTAGCGTATCCTGACAGGTTCAATCAGGCAAGCGGAATGTGCTACCACCTCCATAAATGCGGTCAAATTCATCATTACAGTAGGGAATTAATGACCACAGAAAGTCAGGAGGCTAGTTTAATGCCTCTTGAGAAGGACACTCCTTTTTACTGGGGCCGGATTAAGGTTTCAGAAAAACATTTGCTCCTTTCCACAGCCTGGAATCTGCCTCGTTGTATTAGGACGTTTGATCCCATAGATACATGTCAGGGAAAGAGCCCCCCCTGCTGGCCAGACTAGTTTTTCACAAAGTGTCCCCCAACCATGCACAGAGCAGGCTCGGGCCTGCTTAGCTTTGGAGATTAACCAGAATCTGACTACTGCAAGTAACATCGGAACTTTTAACTTTGTGGTTGAATGAAGCTGCTCTGATAGAGGGGTAGCGCATCCTGACAGGTTCAATCAGCCAGCGGAATGTGCTACCACCTCCATAAATGAGGTCAAATTCAGCATTAAGGTAGGGAATTAATGACCACAGAAAGTCAGGAGGCCTGTTTAATGCCTCATCCGAAGGACACTCATTTTTACATGGGGCGATTTAATGCTTCATCAAAAGCCTTACAGCGCAGAAGTCATTTTTGTATATTTGGACTTTTGGAACCTAAAGTACATATCAGGGAATGAGCAACCCCTGCTGGCTGGACTAAAACTATCTCATGCAGGAAGATAGTTTACCACAAAGTGTCCCCCATCCATGCACAGACCAGGCTCTGGCCTGCTTAGCTTTAGAGAGTTACCAGAATCTGACTACTGCAAGCAACAGTTGAACTTGTTTTGTTTCAGTTGAATGAAGCTGCTCTGATAGAGGGGTAGCGCATCCTGACAGGTTCAATCAGCCAGCGGAATGTGCTACCACCTCCATAAATGAGGTCAAATTCATCATTAAGGTAGGGAATTAATGACCACAGAAAGTCAGGAGGCCAGTTTAATGCCTCATGCGAAGGATGCTCCTTTTTACAGGTGCCGGATTAAGGTTTCAGAAAAACATTTGCTCCTTTCCACAGCCTGGAATCTGCCTCGTTGTATTAGGACGTTTGTTCCCATAGGTACATGTCAGGGAAAGAGCACCCCCTGCTGGTGGGACTAGTTTTTCACAAAGGTAGCGCAACCTGCCAGACTCTATAAGGCCGGCAGATTGCGCTACCACCTCCATAAATGAGGTCAAATTCATCATTAAGGTAGGGAATTAATGACCACAGAAAGTCAGGAGGCCTGATTAATGCCTCATCCGAATGACACTCATTTTTACATGGGGCGATTTAATGCTTCATCAAAAGCCTTACAGCGCAGAAGTCATTTTTGTATATTTGGACTTTTGGAACCTAAAGTACATATCAGGGAATGAGCAACCCCTGCTGGCTGGACTAAAACTATCTCCCGCAGGAAGCTAGTTTTCCACAAAGGGTCTCCCATCCATGTACAGAACAGGCTTGGCCCTGTTTAGTTTTGGAGATTAACCATAATCTGACTACTGCAAGCAACAGTTGAACTTGTTCTGTTTTGGTTGAATGAAGCTGCTCTGATAGAGGGGTAGCGCATCCTGACAGGTTCAATCAGGCCAGCGGAATGTGCTACCACCTCCATAAATGAGGTCAAATTCATCATCAAGGTAGGGAATTAATGACCACAGAAAGTCAGGAGGCCTGTTTAATGCCTAATCCGAAGGACACTCATTTTTACATGGGGAGATTTAATGCTTCATCAAAAGCCTTACAGCGCAGAAATCATTTTTGTATATTTGGACTTTTGGAACTAAAGTACATATCAGGGAATGAGCAACCCCTGCTGGCTGGACTAAAACTATCTCCCGCAGGAAGCTAGTTTTCCACAAAGGGTCTCCCATCCATGTACAGAACAGGCTTGGCCCTGTTTAGTTTTGGAGATTAACCATAATCTGACTACTGCAAATAACAGTCGAACTTTTAATTTGTGGTTGAATGAAGCTGCTCTGATAGAGGGGTAGCGTATCCTGACAGGTTCAATCAGGCAAGCGGAATGTGCTACCACCTCCATAAATGAGGTCAAATTCATCATTACGGTAGGGAATTAATGACCACAGAAAGTCAGGAGGCTAGTTTAATGCCTCTTGCGAAGGACACTCCTTTTTAGTGGGGCCGGATTAAGGTTTCAGAAAAACATTTGCTCCTTTCCACAGCCTGGAATCTGCCTCGTTGTATTAGGACGTTTGATCCCATAGGTACATGTCAGGGAAAGAGCCCCCCTGCTGGCCAGACTAGTTTTTCACAAAGGAAGCGCAACCTGCCAAGCTCTATAAGGCCGGCGGAATGCACTACCACCTCCATGAATGAGGTCAAATTCATCATTAAGGTAGGGAATTAATGACCACAGAAAGTCAGGAGGCCTGTTTAATGCCTCATCCGAAGGACACTCATCTTTACATGGGGCGATTTAATGCTTCATCAAAAGCCTTACACTGCAGAAGTCATTTTTGTATATTTTGACTTTTGGAACCTAAAGTACATATCAGGGAATGAGCAACCCCTGCTGGCTGGACTAAAACTATCTACCGCAGGAAGCTAGTTTTTCACAAAGTGTCCCCCATCCATACACAAAGCAGGCTCGGGGCTGCTTAGCTTTAGAGAGTAACCAGAATCTGACTACTGCAAGCAACAGTTGAACTTGTTCTGTTTCGGTTGAATGAAGCTGCTCTGATAGAGGGGTAGCGTATCCTGACAGGTTCAATCAGGCCAGCGGAATGTGCTACCACCTCCATAACTGAGGTCAAATTCATCATTAAGGTAGGGAATTAATGACCACAGAAAGTCAGGAGGCCAGTTTAATGCCTTATGCAAAGGATGCTCCTTTTTACAGATGCCGGATTAAGGTTTCAGAAAAACATTTGCTCCTTTCCACAGCCTGGAATCTGCCTCGTTGTATTAGGACGTTTGATCCCATAGGTACATGTCAGGGAAAGAGCACCCCCTGCTGGTGGGACTAGTTTTTCACAAAGGTAGCGCAACCTGCCAGGCTCTATAAGGCCGGCAGATTGCGCTACCACCTCCATAAATGAGGTCAAATTCATCATTAAGGTAGGGAATTAATGACCGCAGAAAGTCAGGAGGCCAGTTTAATGCCTCATCCGAAGGACACTCATTTTTACATGGGGCGATTTAATGCTTCATCAAAAGCTTTACACTGCAGAAGTCATTTTTGAATATTTGGACTTTTGGAACCTAAAGTACATATCAGGGAATGAGCAACCCCTGCTGGCTGGACTGAAACTATCTCCTGCAGGAAGCTAGATTTCCACGAAGAGTCCCCCATCCTTGCACAGAGCAGGGTCAGGCCTGCTTAGCTTTAGAGAGTAACCAGAATCTGACTACGGCAAGCAACAGTTGAACTTGTTCTGTTTCGGTTGAATGAAGCTGCTCTGATAGAGGGGTAGCGCATCCTGACAGGTTCAATCAGGCCAGCGGAATGTGCTACCACCTCCATAAATGAGGTCAAATTCATCATAAAAGGAAGGGAATTAATGACCACAGAAAGTCAGGAGGCCAGTTTAATGCCTCTTGCGAAGGACACTCCTTTTTACTGGGGCCGGATTAAGGTTTCATAAAAACATTTGCTCCTTTTCACGGCCTGGAATCTGCCTCGTTGTATTAGGATGTTTGATCCAATAGGTACATTTCAGGGAAAGAGCCCCCCCTGCTGGCCAGACTAGTTTTTCACAAAGGAAGCACAACCTGCCAAGCTCTATAAGGCCGGCTGAATGCATTACCACCTCCATTAATGAGGTCAAATTCATCATTAAGGTAGGGAATTAATGACCACAGAAAGTCAGGAGGCCAGTTTAATGCCTCATGCGAAGGACGCTCCTTTTTACAGGTGCCGGATTAAGGTTTCAGAAAAACATTTGCTCCTTTCCACAGCCTGGAATCTGTTTCGTTGTATTAGGACTTTTGATCCCATAGGTACATGTCAGGGAAAGAGCACCCCCTGCTGGTTTGACTAGTTTTTCACAAAGGTAGCGCAACCTGCCAGGCTATATAAGGCCGGCAGATTACGCTACCACCTCCATGAATGAGGTCAAATTCATCATTAAGGTAGGGAATTAATGACCACAGAAAGTCAGGAGGCCTGTTTAATGCCTCATCCGAAGGACACTCATTTTTACATGGGGCGATTTAATGCTTCATCAAAAGCCTTACACTGCAGAAGTAATTTTTGTATATTTGGACTTTTGGAACCTAAAGTACATATCATGGAATGAGCAACCCCTGCTGACTGGACTAAAACTATCTCCCACAGGAAGCTAGTTTTCCACAAAGTGTCCCCCATCCATGCACAGAGCAGGCTCAGGCCTGGTTAGCTTTGGAAAGTAACCAGAATCTGACTACTGCATGCAACAGTTGAGCTTGTTCTGTTTCGGTTGAATGAAGCTGCTCTGATAGAGGGGTAGCGCAGCCTGACAGGTTCAATCAGGCCAGCGGACTGTGCTACCACCTCCATAAATGAGGTCAAATTCATCATTAAGGTAGGGAATTAATGACCACAGAAAGTCAGGAGGCCAGTTTAATGCCTCATGCGAAGGATGCTCCATTTTACAGGTGCCGGATTAAGGTTTCAGAAAAACATTTGCTCCTTTCCACAGCCTGGAATCTGCCTCGTTGTATTAGGACATTTGATCCCATAGGTACATGTCAGGGAAAGAGCACCCCCTGCTGGTGGGACTAGTTTTTCACAAAGGTAGCGCAACCTGCCAGGCTCTATAAGGCCGGCAGATTGCGCTACCACCTCCATAAATGAGGTCAAATTCATCATTAATGTAGGGAATTAATGACCACAGAAAGTCAGGAGGCCTGTTTAATGCCTCATCCGAAGGACATTCATTTTTACATGGGGCGATTTAGTGCTTCATCAAAAGCCTTACACTGCAGAAGTCATTTTTGTATATTTGGACTTTTGGAACCTAAAGTACATATCAGGGAATGAGCAACCCCTGCTGGCTGGACTAATACTATCTCCCGCAGGAAACTAGTTTTCCACAAAGGGTCTCCCGTCCATGTACAGAACAGAATTGGCCCTGTTTAGCTTTGGAGATTAACCATAATCTGACTACTGCAAATAACAGTTGAACTTTTGACTTTGTGGTTGAATGAAGCTGCTCTGATAGAGGGGTAGCGTATCCTGACAGGTTCAATCAGGCAAGCGGAATGTGCTACCACCTCCATAAATGCGGTCAAATTCATCATTACAGTAGGGAATTAATGACCACAGAAAGTCAGGAGGCTAGTTTAATGCCTCTTGAGAAGGACACTCCTTTTTACTGGGGCCGGATTAAGGTTTCAGAAAAACATTTGCTCCTTTCCACAGCCTGGAATCTGCCTCGTTGTATTAGGACGTTTGATCCCATAGGTACATGTCAGGGAAAGAGCCCCCCCTGCTGGCCAGACTAGTTTTTCACAAAGTGTCCCCCAACCATGCACAGAGCAGGCTCGGGCCTGCTTAGCTTTGGAGATTAACCAGAATCTGACTACTGCAAGTAACATCGGAACTTTTAACTTTGTGGTTGAATGAAGCTGCTCTGATAGAGGGGTAGCGTATCCTGACAGGTTCAATCAGCCAGCGGAATGTGCTACCACCTCCATAAATGAGGTCAAATTCAGCATTAAGGTAGGGAATTAATGACCACAGAAAGTCAGGAGGCCTGTTTAATGCCTCATCCGAAGGACACTCATTTTTACATGGGGCGATTTAATGCTTCATCAAAAGCCTTACAGCGCAGAAGTCATTTTTGTATATTTGGACTTTTGGAACCTAAAGTACATATCAGGGAATGAGCAACCCCTGCTGGCTGGACTAAAACTATCTCATGCAGGAAGATAGTTTACCACAAAGTGTCTCCCATCCATGCACAGACCAGGCTCTGGCCTGCTTAGCTTTAGAGAGTTACCAGAATCTGACTACTGCAAGCAACAGTTGAACTTGTTTTGTTTCAGTTGAATGAAGCTGCTCTGATAGAGGGGTAGCGCATCCTGACAGGTTCAATCAGCCAGCGGAATGTGCTACCACCTCCATAAATGAGGTCAAATTCATCATTAAGGTAGGGAATTAATGACCACAGAAAGTCAGGAGGCCAGTTTAATGCCTCATGCGAAGGATGCTCCTTTTTACAGGTGCCGGATTAAGGTTTCAGAAAAACATTTGCTCCTTTCCACAGCCTGGAATCTGCCTCGTTGTATTAGGACGTTTGTTCCCATAGGTACATGTCAGGGAAAGAGCACCCCCTGCTGGTGGGACTAGTTTTTCACAAAGGTAGCGCAACCTGCCAGACTCTATAAGGCCGGCAGATTGCGCTACCACCTCCATAAATGAGGTCAAATTCATCATTAAGGTAGGGAATTAATGACCACAGAAAGTCAGGAGGCCTGATTAATGCCTCATCCGAAGGACACTCATTTTTACATGGGGCGATTTAATGCTTCATCAAAAGCCTTACAGCGCAGAAGTCATTTTTGTATATTTGGACTTTTGGAACCTAAAGTACATATCAGGGAATGAGCAACCCCTGCTGGCTGGACTAAAACTATCTCCCGCAGGAAACTAGTTTTCCACAAAGGGTCTCCCATCCATGTAGAGAACAGAATTGGCCCTGTTTAGCTTTGGAGATTAACCATAATCTGACTACTGCAAATAACAGTTGAACTTTTGACTTTGTGGTTGAATGAAGCTGCTCTGATAGAGGGGTAGCGTATCCTGACAGGTTCAATCAGGCAAGCGGAATGTGCTACCACCTCCATAAATGCGGTCAAATTCATCATTACGGTAGGGAATTAATGACCACAGAAAGTCAGGAGGCTAGTTTAATGCCTTTTGCGAAGGACACTCCTTTTTACTGGGGCCGGATTAAGGTTTCAGAAAAACATTTGCTCCTTTCCACAGCCTGGAATCTACCTCGTTGTATTAGGACGTTTGATCCCATAGGTACATGTCAGGGAAAGAGCCCCCCCTGCTGGCCAGACTAGTTTTTCAAAAAGTGTCCCCCAAACCATGCACAGAGCAGGCTCGGGCCTGCTTAGCTTTGGAGATTAACCAGAATCTGACTACTGCAAGTAACATCTGAACTTTTAACTTTGTGGTTGAATGAAGCTGCTCTGATAGAGGGGTAGCGCATCCTGACAGGTTCAATCAGGCCAGCGGACTGTGCTACCACCTCCATAAATGAGGTCAAATTCATCATTAAGGTAAGGAATTAACTCAAAAACTCATTTTTACATGGGGCGATTTAATGCTTCATCAAAAGCCTTACAGCGCAGAAGTCATTTTTGTATATTTGGACTTTTGGAACCTAAAGTACATATCAGGGAATGAGCAACCCCTGCTGGCTGGACTAAAACTATCTCATGCAGGAAGATAGTTTACCACAAAGTGTCCCCCATCCATGCACAGACCAGGCACTGGCCTGCTTAGCTTTAGAGAGTAACCAGAATCTGACTACTGCAAATAACAGTTGAACTTTTGACTTTGTGGTTGAATGAAGCTGCTCTGATAGAGGGGTAGCGTATCCTGACAGGTTCAATCAGGCAAGCGGAATGTGCTACCACCTCCATAAATGCGGTCAAATTCATCATTACGGTAGGGAATTAATGACCACAGAAAGTCAGGAGGCAAGTTTAATGCCTCTTGCGAAGGACACTCCTTTTTACTGGGGCCGGATTAAGGTTTCAGAAAAACATTTGCTCCTTTCCACAGCCTGGAATCTGCCTCGTTGTATTAGGACGTTTGATCCCATAGGTACATGTCAGGGAAAGAGCCCCCCCTGCTGGCCAGACTAGTTTTTCACAAAGTGTCCCCCAAACCATGCACAGAGCAGGCTCGGGCCTGCTTAGCTTTGGAGATTAACCAGAATCTGACTACTGCAAGTAACATCTGAACTTTTAACTTTGTGGTTGAATGAAGCTGCTCTGATAGAGGGGTAGCGCATCCTGACAGGTTCAATCAGCCAGCGGAATGTGCTACCACCTCCATAAATGAGGTCAAATTCATCATTAAGGTAGGGAATTAATGACCACAGAGAGTCAGGAGGCCAGTTTAATGCCTCATGCGAAGGATGCTCCTTTTTACAGGTGCCGGATTAAGGTTTCAGAAAAACATTTGCTCCTTTCCACAGCCTGGAATCTGCCTCGTTGTATTAGGACGTTTGATCCCATAGGTACATGTCAGGGAAAGAGCACCCCCTGCTGGTGGGACTAGTTTTTCACAAAGGTAGCGCAACCTGCCAGGCTCTATAAGGCCGGCAGATTGCGTTACCACCTCCATAAATGAGGTCAAATTCATCATTAAGGTAGGGAATTAATGACCACAGAAAGTCAGGAGGCCTGTTTAATGCCTCATCCGAAGGACACTCATTTTTACATGGGTTGATTTAATGCTTCATCAAAAGCCTTACAGCGCAGAAGTCATTTTTGTATATTTGGACTTTTGGAACCTAAAGTACATATCAGGGAATGAGCAACCCCTGCTGGCTGGACTAAAACTATCTCCCGCAGGAAGCTAGTTTTCCACAAAGGGTCTCCCATCCATGTACAGAACCGGCTTGGCCCTGTTTAGCTTTGGAGATTAACCATAATCTGACTACTGCAAGCAACAGTTGAACTTGTTCTGTTTTGCTTGAATGAAGCTGCTCTGATAGAGGGGTAGCGCATCCTGACAGGTTCAATCAGGCCAGCGGAATGTGCTACCACCTCCATAAATGAGGTCAAATTCATCATTAAGGTAGGGAATTAATGACCACAGAAAGTCAGGAGGCCAGTTTAATGCCTCATGCGAAGGATGCTCCTTTTTACAGGTGCCGGATTAAGGTTTCAGAAAAACATTTGCTCCTTTCCACAGCCTGGAATCTGCCTCGTTGTATTAGGACGTTTGATCCCATAGGTACATGTCAGGGAAAGAGCACCCCCTGCTGGTGGGACTAGTTTTTCACAAAGGTAGCGCAACCTGCCAGGCTCTATAAGGCCGGCAGATTGCGTTACCACCTCCATAAATGAGGTCAAATTCATCATTAAGGTAGGGAATTAATGACCACAGAAAGTCAGGAGGCCTGTTTAATGCCTCATCCGAAGGACACTCATTTTTACATGGGGCGATTTAATGCTTCATCAAAAGCTTTACACTGCAGAAGTCATTTTTGTATATTTGGACTTTTGGAACCTAAAGTACATATCAGGGAATGAGCAACCCCTGCTGGGTGGACTGAAACTATCTCCCGCAGGAAGCTAGATTTCCACGAAGAGTCCCCCATCCTTGCACAGAGCAGGGTCAGGCCTGCTTAGCTTTAGAGAGTAACCAGAATCTGACTACAGCAAGCAACAGGTGAACTTGTTCTGTTTCGTTTGAATGAAGCTGCTCTGATAGAGGGGTAGCGCATCCTGACAGGTTCAATCAGGCCAGCGGAATGTGCTACCACCTCCATAAATGAGGTCAAATTCATCATTAAGGTAGGGAATTAATGACCACAGAAAGTCAGGAGGCCAGTTTAATGCCTCTTGCGAAGGACACTCCTTTTTACTGGGGCCGGATTAAGGTTTCATAAAAATATTTGCTCCTTTCCACAGCCTGGAATCTGCCTCGTTGTATTAGGACGTTTGATCCCATAGGTACATGTCAGGGAAAGAGCACCCCCTGCTGGTTTGACTAGTTTTTCACAAAGGTAGCGCAACCTGCCAGGCTATATAAGGCCGGCAGATTACGCCACCAACTCCATGAATGAGGTCAAATTCATCATTAAGGTAGGGAATTAATGACCACAGAAAGTCAGGAGGCCTGTTTAAGGCCTCATCCGAAGGACACTCATTTTTACATGGGGCGATTTAATGCTTCATCAAAAGCCTTACACTGCAGAAGTCATTTTTGTATATTTGGACTTTTGGAACCTAAAGTACATATCATGGAATGAGCAACCCCTGCTGACTGGACTAAAACTATCTCCCACAGGAAGCTAGTTTTCCACAAAGTGTCCCCCATCCATGCACAGAGCAGGCTCGGGCCTGGGTAGCTTTGGAAAGTAACCAGAATCTGACTACTGCACGCAACAGTTGAACTTGTTCTGTTTTGGTTGAATGAAGCTGCTCTGATAGAGGGGTAGCGCATCCTGACAGGTTCAATCAGGCCAGCGGACTGTGCTACCACCTCCATAAATGAGGTCAAATTCATCATTAAGGTAGGGAATTAATGACCACAGAAAGTCAGGAGGCCAGTTTAATGCCTTATGCGAAGGATGCTCCTTTTTACAGGAGCCGGATTAAGGTTTCAGAAAAACATTTGCTCCTTTCCACAGCCTGGAATCTGCCTCGTTGTACTAGGACGTTTGATCCCATAGGTACATGTCAGGGAAAGAGCACCCCCTGCTGGTGGGACTAGTTTTTCACAAAGGTAGCGCAACCTGCCAGGCTCTATAAGGCCGGCAGATTGCGCTACCACCTCCATAAATGAGGTCAAATTCATCATTAAGGTAGGGAATTAATGACCACAGAAAGTCAGGAGGCCTGTTTAATGCCTCATCCGAAGGACACTCATTTTTACATGGGTTGATTTAATGCTTCATCAAAAGCCTTACAGCGCAGAAGTCATTTTTGTATATTTGGACTTTTGGAACCTAAAGTACATATCAGGGAATGAGCAACCCCTGCTGGCTGGACTAAAACTATCTCCCGCAGGAAGCTAGTTTTCCACAAAGGGTCTCCCATCCATGTACAGAACCGGCTTGGCCCTGTTTAGCTTTGGAGATTAACCATAATCTGACTACTGCAAGCAACAGTTGAACTTGTTCTGTTTTGCTTGAATGAAGCTGCTCTGATAGAGGGGTAGCGCATCCTGACAGGTTCAATCAGGCCAGCGGAATGTGCTACCACCTCCATAAATGAGGTCAAATTCATCATTAAGGTAGGGAATTAATGACCACAGAAAGTCAGGAGGCCAGTTTAATGCCTCATGCGAAGGATGCTCCTTTTTACAGGTGCCGGATTAAGGTTTCAGAAAAACATTTGCTCCTTTCCACAGCCTGGAATCTGCCTCGTTGTATTAGGACGTTTGATCCCATAGGTACATGTCAGGGAAAGAGCACCCCCTGCTGGTGGGACTAGTTTTTCACAAAGGTAGCGCAACCTGCCAGGCTCTATAAGGCCGGCAGATTGCGTTACCACCTCCATAAATGAGGTCAAATTCATCATTAAGGTAGGGAATTAATGACCACAGAAAGTCAGGAGGCCTGTTTAATGCCTCATCCGAAGGACACTCCTTTTTACTGGGGCCGGATTAAGGTTTCATAAAAACATTTGCTCCTTTCCACAGCCTGGAATCTGCCTCGTTGTATTAGGACGTTTGATCCCATAGGTACATGTCAGGGAAAGAGCACCCCCTGCTGGTTTGACTAGTTTTTCACAAAGGTAGCGCAACCTGCCAGGCTATATAAGGCCGGCAGATTACGCCACCAACTCCATGAATGAGGTCAAATTCATCATTAAGGTAGGGAATTAATGACCACAGAAAGTCAGGAGGCCTGTTTAAGGCCTCATCCGAAGGACACTCATTTTTACATGGGGCGATTTAATGCTTCATCAAAAGCCTTACACTGCAGAAGTAATTTTTGTATATTTGGACTTTTGGAACCTAAAGTACATATCATGGAATGAGCAACCCCTGCTGACTGGACTAAAACTATCTCCCACAGGAAGCTAGTTTTCCACAAAGTGTCCCCCATCCATGCACAGAGCAGGCTCAGGCCTGGTTAGCTTTGGAAAGTAACCAGAATCTGACTACTGCATGCAACAGTTGAGCTTGTTCTGTTTCGGTTGAATGAAGCTGCTCTGATAGAGGGGTAGCGCAGCCTGACAGGTTCAATCAGGCCAGCGGACTGTGCTACCACCTCCATAAATGAGGTCAAATTCATCATTAAGGTAGGGAATTAATGACCACAGAAAGTCAGGAGGCCAGTTTAATGCCTCATGCGAAGGATGCTCCATTTTACAGGTGCCGGATTAAGGTTTCAGAAAAACATTTGCTCCTTTCCACAGCCTGGAATCTGCCTCGTTGTATTAGGACATTTGATCCCATAGGTACATGTCAGGGAAAGAGCACCCCCTGCTGGTGGGACTAGTTTTTCACAAAGGTAGCGCAACCTGCCAGGCTCTATAAGGCCGGCAGATTGCGCTACCACCTCCATAAATGAGGTCAAATTCATCATTAATGTAGGGAATTAATGACCACAGAAAGTCAGGAGGCCTGTTTAATGCCTCATCCGAAGGACATTCATTTTTACATGGGGCGATTTAGTGCTTCATCAAAAGCCTTACACTGCAGAAGTCATTTTTGTATATTTGGACTTTTGGAACCTAAAGTACATATCAGGGAATGAGCAACCCCTGCTGGCTGGACTAATACTATCTCCCGCAGGAAACTAGTTTTCCACAAAGGGTCTCCCGTCCATGTACAGAACAGAATTGGCCCTGTTTAGCTTTGGAGATTAACCATAATCTGACTACTGCAAATAACAGTTGAACTTTTGACTTTGTGGTTGAATGAAGCTGCTCTGATAGAGGGGTAGCGTATCCTGACAGGTTCAATCAGGCAAGCGGAATGTGCTACCACCTCCATAAATGCGGTCAAATTCATCATTACAGTAGGGAATTAATGACCACAGAAAGTCAGGAGGCTAGTTTAATGCCTCTTGAGAAGGACACTCCTTTTTACTGGGGCCGGATTAAGGTTTCAGAAAAACATTTGCTCCTTTCCACAGCCTGGAATCTGCCTCGTTGTATTAGGACGTTTGATCCCATAGGTACATGTCAGGGAAAGAGCCCCCCCTGCTGGCCAGACTAGTTTTTCACAAAGTGTCCCCCAACCATGCACAGAGCAGGCTCGGGCCTGCTTAGCTTTGGAGATTAACCAGAATCTGACTACTGCAAGTAACATCGGAACTTTTAACTTTGTGGTTGAATGAAGCTGCTCTGATAGAGGGGTAGCGTATCCTGACAGGTTCAATCAGCCAGCGGAATGTGCTACCACCTCCATAAATGAGGTCAAATTCAGCATTAAGGTAGGGAATTAATGACCACAGAAAGTCAGGAGGCCTGTTTAATGCCTCATCCGAAGGACACTCATTTTTACATGGGGCGATTTAATGCTTCATCAAAAGCCTTACAGCGCAGAAGTCATTTTTGTATATTTGGACTTTTGGAACCTAAAGTACATATCAGGGAATGAGCAACCCCTGCTGGCTGGACTAAAACTATCTCATGCAGGAAGATAGTTTACCACAAAGTGTCTCCCATCCATGCACAGACCAGGCTCTGGCCTGCTTAGCTTTAGAGAGTTACCAGAATCTGACTACTGCAAGCAACAGTTGAACTTGTTTTGTTTCAGTTGAATGAAGCTGCTCTGATAGAGGGGTAGCGCATCCTGACAGGTTCAATCAGCCAGCGGAATGTGCTACCACCTCCATAAATGAGGTCAAATTCATCATTAAGGTAGGGAATTAATGACCACAGAAAGTCAGGAGGCCAGTTTAATGCCTCATGCGAAGGATGCTCCTTTTTACAGGTGCCGGATTAAGGTTTCAGAAAAACATTTGCTCCTTTCCACAGCCTGGAATCTGCCTCGTTGTATTAGGACGTTTGTTCCCATAGGTACATGTCAGGGAAAGAGCACCCCCTGCTGGTGGGACTAGTTTTTCACAAAGGTAGCGCAACCTGCCAGACTCTATAAGGCCGGCAGATTGCGCTACCACCTCCATAAATGAGGTCAAATTCATCATTAAGGTAGGGAATTAATGACCACAGAAAGTCAGGAGGCCTGATTAATGCCTCATCCGAAGGACACTCATTTTTACATGGGGCGATTTAATGCTTCATCAAAAGCCTTACAGCGCAGAAGTCATTTTTGTATATTTGGACTTTTGGAACCTAAAGTACATATCAGGGAATGAGCAACCCCTGCTGGCTGGACTAAAACTATCTCCCGCAGGAAACTAGTTTTCCACAAAGGGTCTCCCATCCATGTAGAGAACAGAATTGGCCCTGTTTAGCTTTGGAGATTAACCATAATCTGACTACTGCAAATAACAGTTGAACTTTTGACTTTGTGGTTGAATGAAGCTGCTCTGATAGAGGGGTAGCGTATCCTGACAGGTTCAATCAGGCAAGCGGAATGTGCTACCACCTCCATAAATGCGGTCAAATTCATCATTACGGTAGGGAATTAATGACCACAGAAAGTCAGGAGGCTAGTTTAATGCCTTTTGCGAAGGACACTCCTTTTTACTGGGGCCGGATTAAGGTTTCAGAAAAACATTTGCTCCTTTCCACAGCCTGGAATCTACCTCGTTGTATTAGGACGTTTGATCCCATAGGTACATGTCAGGGAAAGAGCCCCCCCTGCTGGCCAGACTAGTTTTTCAAAAAGTGTCCCCCAAACCATGCACAGAGCAGGCTCGGGCCTGCTTAGCTTTGGAGATTAACCAGAATCTGACTACTGCAAGTAACATCTGAACTTTTAACTTTGTGGTTGAATGAAGCTGCTCTGATAGAGGGGTAGCGCATCCTGACAGGTTCAATCAGGCCAGCGGACTGTGCTACCACCTCCATAAATGAGGTCAAATTCATCATTAAGGTAAGGAATTAACTCAAAAACTCATTTTTACATGGGGCGATTTAATGCTTCATCAAAAGCCTTACAGCGCAGAAGTCATTTTTGTATATTTGGACTTTTGGAACCTAAAGTACATATCAGGGAATGAGCAACCCCTGCTGGCTGGACTAAAACTATCTCATGCAGGAAGATAGTTTACCACAAAGTGTCCCCCATCCATGCACAGACCAGGCACTGGCCTGCTTAGCTTTAGAGAGTAACCAGAATCTGACTACTGCAAATAACAGTTGAACTTTTGACTTTGTGGTTGAATGAAGCTGCTCTGATAGAGGGGTAGCGTATCCTGACAGGTTCAATCAGGCAAGCGGAATGTGCTACCACCTCCATAAATGCGGTCAAATTCATCATTACGGTAGGGAATTAATGACCACAGAAAGTCAGGAGGCAAGTTTAATGCCTCTTGCGAAGGACACTCCTTTTTACTGGGGCCGGATTAAGGTTTCAGAAAAACATTTGCTCCTTTCCACAGCCTGGAATCTGCCTCGTTGTATTAGGACGTTTGATCCCATAGGTACATGTCAGGGAAAGAGCCCCCCCTGCTGGCCAGACTAGTTTTTCACAAAGTGTCCCCCAAACCATGCACAGAGCAGGCTCGGGCCTGCTTAGCTTTGGAGATTAACCAGAATCTGACTACTGCAAGTAACATCTGAACTTTTAACTTTGTGGTTGAATGAAGCTGCTCTGATAGAGGGGTAGCGCATCCTGACAGGTTCAATCAGCCAGCGGAATGTGCTACCACCTCCATAAATGAGGTCAAATTCATCATTAAGGTAGGGAATTAATGACCACAGAGAGTCAGGAGGCCAGTTTAATGCCTCATGCGAAGGATGCTCCTTTTTACAGGTGCCGGATTAAGGTTTCAGAAAAACATTTGCTCCTTTCCACAGCCTGGAATCTGCCTCGTTGTATTAGGACGTTTGATCCCATAGGTACATGTCAGGGAAAGAGCACCCCCTGCTGGTGGGACTAGTTTTTCACAAAGGTAGCGCAACCTGCCAGGCTCTATAAGGCCGGCAGATTGCGTTACCACCTCCATAAATGAGGTCAAATTCATCATTAAGGTAGGGAATTAATGACCACAGAAAGTCAGGAGGCCTGTTTAATGCCTCATCCGAAGGACACTCATTTTTACATGGGTTGATTTAATGCTTCATCAAAAGCCTTACAGCGCAGAAGTCATTTTTGTATATTTGGACTTTTGGAACCTAAAGTACATATCAGGGAATGAGCAACCCCTGCTGGCTGGACTAAAACTATCTCCCGCAGGAAGCTAGTTTTCCACAAAGGGTCTCCCATCCATGTACAGAACCGGCTTGGCCCTGTTTAGCTTTGGAGATTAACCATAATCTGACTACTGCAAGCAACAGTTGAACTTGTTCTGTTTTGCTTGAATGAAGCTGCTCTGATAGAGGGGTAGCGCATCCTGACAGGTTCAATCAGGCCAGCGGAATGTGCTACCACCTCCATAAATGAGGTCAAATTCATCATTAAGGTAGGGAATTAATGACCACAGAAAGTCAGGAGGCCAGTTTAATGCCTCATGCGAAGGATGCTCCTTTTTACAGGTGCCGGATTAAGGTTTCAGAAAAACATTTGCTCCTTTCCACAGCCTGGAATCTGCCTCGTTGTATTAGGACGTTTGATCCCATAGGTACATGTCAGGGAAAGAGCACCCCCTGCTGGTGGGACTAGTTTTTCACAAAGGTAGCGCAACCTGCCAGGCTCTATAAGGCCGGCAGATTGCGTTACCACCTCCATAAATGAGGTCAAATTCATCATTAAGGTAGGGAATTAATGACCACAGAAAGTCAGGAGGCCTGTTTAATGCCTCATCCGAAGGACACTCATTTTTACATGGGGCGATTTAATGCTTCATCAAAAGCTTTACACTGCAGAAGTCATTTTTGTATATTTGGACTTTTGGAACCTAAAGTACATATCAGGGAATGAGCAACCCCTGCTGGGTGGACTGAAACTATCTCCCGCAGGAAGCTAGATTTCCACGAAGAGTCCCCCATCCTTGCACAGAGCAGGGTCAGGCCTGCTTAGCTTTAGAGAGTAACCAGAATCTGACTACAGCAAGCAACAGGTGAACTTGTTCTGTTTCGTTTGAATGAAGCTGCTCTGATAGAGGGGTAGCGCATCCTGACAGGTTCAATCAGGCCAGCGGAATGTGCTACCACCTCCATAAATGAGGTCAAATTCATCATTAAGGTAGGGAATTAATGACCACAGAAAGTCAGGAGGCCAGTTTAATGCCTCTTGCGAAGGACACTCCTTTTTACTGGGGCCGGATTAAGGTTTCATAAAAACATTTGCTCCTTTCCACAGCCTGGAATCTGCCTCGTTGTATTAGGACGTTTGATCCCATAGGTACATGTCAGGGAAAGAGCACCCCCTGCTGGTTTGACTAGTTTTTCACAAAGGTAGCGCAACCTGCCAGGCTATATAAGGCCGGCAGATTACGCCACCAACTCCATGAATGAGGTCAAATTCATCATTAAGGTAGGGAATTAATGACCACAGAAAGTCAGGAGGCCTGTTTAAGGCCTCATCCGAAGGACACTCATTTTTACATGGGGCGATTTAATGCTTCATCAAAAGCCTTACACTGCAGAAGTCATTTTTGTATATTTGGACTTTTGGAACCTAAAGTACATATCATGGAATGAGCAACCCCTGCTGACTGGACTAAAACTATCTCCCACAGGAAGCTAGTTTTCCACAAAGTGTCCCCCATCCATGCACAGAGCAGGCTCGGGCCTGGGTAGCTTTGGAAAGTAACCAGAATCTGACTACTGCACGCAACAGTTGAACTTGTTCTGTTTTGGTTGAATGAAGCTGCTCTGATAGAGGGGTAGCGCATCCTGACAGGTTCAATCAGGCCAGCGGACTGTGCTACCACCTCCATAAATGAGGTCAAATTCATCATTAAGGTAGGGAATTAATGACCACAGAAAGTCAGGAGGCCAGTTTAATGCCTTATGCGAAGGATGCTCCTTTTTACAGGAGCCGGATTAAGGTTTCAGAAAAACATTTGCTCCTTTCCACAGCCTGGAATCTGCCTCGTTGTACTAGGACGTTTGATCCCATAGGTACATGTCAGGGAAAGAGCACCCCCTGCTGGTGGGACTAGTTTTTCACAAAGGTAGCGCAACCTGCCAGGCTCTATAAGGCCGGCAGATTGCGCTACCACCTCCATAAATGAGGTCAAATTCATCATTAAGGTAGGGAATTAATGACCACAGAAAGTCAGGAGGCCTGTTTAATGCCTCATCCGAAGGACACTCATTTTTACATGGGTTGATTTAATGCTTCATCAAAAGCCTTACAGCGCAGAAGTCATTTTTGTATATTTGGACTTTTGGAACCTAAAGTACATATCAGGGAATGAGCAACCCCTGCTGGCTGGACTAAAACTATCTCCCGCAGGAAGCTAGTTTTCCACAAAGGGTCTCCCATCCATGTACAGAACCGGCTTGGCCCTGTTTAGCTTTGGAGATTAACCATAATCTGACTACTGCAAGCAACAGTTGAACTTGTTCTGTTTTGCTTGAATGAAGCTGCTCTGATAGAGGGGTAGCGCATCCTGACAGGTTCAATCAGGCCAGCGGAATGTGCTACCACCTCCATAAATGAGGTCAAATTCATCATTAAGGTAGGGAATTAATGACCACAGAAAGTCAGGAGGCCAGTTTAATGCCTCATGCGAAGGATGCTCCTTTTTACAGGTGCCGGATTAAGGTTTCAGAAAAACATTTGCTCCTTTCCACAGCCTGGAATCTGCCTCGTTGTATTAGGACGTTTGATCCCATAGGTACATGTCAGGGAAAGAGCACCCCCTGCTGGTGGGACTAGTTTTTCACAAAGGTAGCGCAACCTGCCAGGCTCTATAAGGCCGGCAGATTGCGTTACCACCTCCATAAATGAGGTCAAATTCATCATTAAGGTAGGGAATTAATGACCACAGAAAGTCAGGAGGCCTGTTTAATGCCTCATCCGAAGGACACTCCTTTTTACTGGGGCCGGATTAAGGTTTCATAAAAACATTTGCTCCTTTCCACAGCCTGGAATCTGCCTCGTTGTATTAGGACGTTTGATCCCATAGGTACATGTCAGGGAAAGAGCACCCCCTGCTGGTTTGACTAGTTTTTCACAAAGGTAGCGCAACCTGCCAGGCTATATAAGGCCGGCAGATTACGCCACCAACTCCATGAATGAGGTCAAATTCATCATTAAGGTAGGGAATTAATGACCACAGAAAGTCAGGAGGCCTGTTTAAGGCCTCATCCGAAGGACACTCATTTTTACATGGGGCGATTTAATGCTTCATCAAAAGCCTTACACTGCAGAAGTCATTTTTGTATATTTGGACTTTTGGAACCTAAAGTACATATCATGGAATGAGCAACCCCTGCTGACTGGACTAAAACTATCTCCCACAGGAAGCTAGTTTTCCACAAAGTGTCCCCCATCCATGCACAGAGCAGGCTCGGGCCTGGGTAGCTTTGGAAAGTAACCAGAATCTGACTACTGCACGAAACAGTTGAACTTGTTCTGTTTTGGTTGAATGAAGCTGCTCTGATAGAGGGGTAGCGCATCCTGACAGGTTCAATCAGGCCAGCGGACTGTGCTACCACCTCCATAAATGAGGTCAAATTCATCATTAAGGTAGGGAATTAAGGACCACAGAAAGTCAGGAGGCCAGTTTAATGCCTCATGCGAAGGATGCTCCTTTTTACTGGGGCCGGATTAAGGTTTCAGAAAAACATTTGCTCCTTTCCACAGCCTGGAATCTGCCTCGTTGTATTAGGACGTTTGATCCCATAGGTACATGTCAGGGAAAGAGCCCCCCCTGCTGGCCAGACTAGTTTTTCACAAAGTGTCCCCCTAACCATGCACAGAGCAGGCTCGGGCCTGCTTAGCTTTGGAGATTAACCAGAATCTGACTACTGCAAGTAACATCTGAACTTTTAACTTTGTGGTTGAATGAAGCTGCTCTGATAGAGGGGTAGCGCATCCTGACAGGTTCAATCAGCCAGCGGAATGTGCTACCACCTCCATAAATGAGGTCAAATTCATCATTAAGGTAGGGAATTAATGACCACAGAGAGTCAGGAGGCCAGTTTAATGCCTCATGCGAAGGATGCTCCTTTTTACAGGTGCCGGATTAAGGTTTCAGAAAAACATTTGCTCCTTTCCACAGCCTGGATTCTGCCTCGTTGTATTAGGACGTTTGATCCCATAGGTACATGTCAGGGAAAGAGCACCCCCTGCTGGTGGGACTAGTTTTTCACAAAGGTAGCGCAACCTGCCAGACTCTATAAGGCCGGCAGATTGCGCTACCACCTCCATAAATGAGGTCAAATTCATCATTAAGGTAGGGAATTAATGACCACAGAAAGTCAGGAGGCCTGTTTAATGCCTCATCCGAAGGACACTCATTTTTACATGGGGCGATTTAATGCTTCATCAAAAGCCTTACAGCGCAGAAGTCATTTTTGTATATTTGGACTTTTGGAACCTAAAGTACATATCAGGGAATGAGCAACCCCTGCTGGCTGGACTAAAACTATCTCATGCAGGAAGATAGTTTACCACAAAGTGTCCCCCATCCATGCACAGACCAGGCTCTGGCCTGCTTAGCTTTAGAGAGTAACCAGAATCTGAATACTGCAAGCAACAGTTGAACTTGTTTTGCTTCAGTTGAATGAAGCTGCTCTGATAGAGGGGTAGCGCATCCTGACAGGTTCAATCAGCCAGCGGAATGTGCTACCACCTCCATAAATGAGGTCAAATTCATCATTAAGGTAGGGAATTAATGACCACAGAAAGTCAGGAGGCCAGTTTAATGCCTCATGCGAAGGATGCTCCTTTTTACAGGAGCCGGATTAAGGTTTCAGAAAAACATTTGCTCCTTTCCACAGCCTGGAATCTGCCTCGTTGTACTAGGACGTTTGATCCCATAGGTACATGTCAGGGAAAGAGCACCCCCTGCTGGTGGGACTAGTTTTTCACAAAGGTAGCGCAACCTGCCAGGCTCTATAAGGCCGGCAGATTGCGCTACCACCTCCATAAATGAGGTCAAATTCATCATTAAGGTAGGGAATTAATGACCACAGAAAGTCAGGAGGCCTGTTTAATGCCTCATCCGAAGGACACTCATTTTTACATGGGTTGATTTAATGCTTCATCAAAAGCCTTACAGCGCAGAAGTCATTTTTGTATATTTGGACTTTTGGAACCTAAAGTACATATCAGGGAATGAGCAACCCCTGCTGGCTGGACTAAAACTATCTCCCGCAGGAAGCTAGTTTTCCACAAAGGGTCTCCCATCCATGTACAGAACCGGCTTGGCCCTGTTTAGCTTTGGAGATTAACCATAATCTGACTACTGCAAGCAACAGTTGAACTTGTTCTGTTTTGCTTGAATGAAGCTGCTCTGATAGAGGGGTAGCGCATCCTGACAGGTTCAATCAGGCCAGCGGAATGTGCTACCACCTCCATAAATGAGGTCAAATTCATCATTAAGGTAGGGAATTAATGACCACAGAAAGTCAGGAGGCCAGTTTAATGCCTCATGCGAAGGATGCTCCTTTTTACAGGTGCCGGATTAAGGTTTCAGAAAAACATTTGCTCCTTTCCACAGCCTGGAATCTGCCTCGTTGTATTAGGACGTTTGATCCCATAGGTACATGTCAGGGAAAGAGCACCCCCTGCTGGTGGGACTAGTTTTTCACAAAGGTAGCGCAACCTGCCAGGCTCTATAAGGCCGGCAGATTGCGTTACCACCTCCATAAATGAGGTCAAATTCATCATTAAGGTAGGGAATTAATGACCACAGAAAGTCAGGAGGCCTGTTTAATGCCTCATCCGAAGGACACTCCTTTTTACTGGGGCCGGATTAAGGTTTCATAAAAACATTTGCTCCTTTCCACAGCCTGGAATCTGCCTCGTTGTATTAGGACGTTTGATCCCATAGGTACATGTCAGGGAAAGAGCACCCCCTGCTGGTTTGACTAGTTTTTCACAAAGGTAGCGCAACCTGCCAGGCTATATAAGGCCGGCAGATTACGCCACCAACTCCATGAATGAGGTCAAATTCATCATTAAGGTAGGGAATTAATGACCACAGAAAGTCAGGAGGCCTGTTTAAGGCCTCATCCGAAGGACACTCATTTTTACATGGGGCGATTTAATGCTTCATCAAAAGCCTTACACTGCAGAAGTCATTTTTGTATATTTGGACTTTTGGAACCTAAAGTACATATCATGGAATGAGCAACCCCTGCTGACTGGACTAAAACTATCTCCCACAGGAAGCTAGTTTTCCACAAAGTGTCCCCCATCCATGCACAGAGCAGGCTCGGGCCTGGGTAGCTTTGGAAAGTAACCAGAATCTGACTACTGCACGCAACAGTTGAACTTGTTCTGTTTTGGTTGAATGAAGCTGCTCTGATAGAGGGGTAGCGCATCCTGACAGGTTCAATCAGGCCAGCGGACTGTGCTACCACCTCCATAAATGAGGTCAAATTCATCATTAAGGTAGGGAATTAAGGACCACAGAAAGTCAGGAGGCCAGTTTAATGCCTCATGCGAAGGATGCTCCTTTTTACTGGGGCCGGATTAAGGTTTCAGAAAAACATTTGCTCCTTTCCACAGCCTGGAATCTGCCTCGTTGTATTAGGACGTTTGATCCCATAGGTACATGTCAGGGAAAGAGCCCCCCCTGCTGGCCAGACTAGTTTTTCACAAAGTGTCCCCCAAACCATGCACAGAGCAGGCTCGGGCCTGCTTAGCTTTGGAGATTAACCAGAATCTGACTACTGCAAGTAACATCTGAACTTTTAACTTTGTGGTTGAATGAAGCTGCTCTGATAGAGGGGTAGCGCATCCTGACAGGTTCAATCAGCCAGCGGAATGTGCTACCACCTCCATAAATGAGGTCAAATTCATCATTAAGGTAGGGAATTAATGACCACAGAGAGTCAGGAGGCCAGTTTAATGCCTCATGCGAAGGATGCTCCTTTTTACAGGTGCCGGATTAAGGTTTCAGAAAAACATTTGCTCCTTTCCACAGCCTGGATTCTGCCTCGTTGTATTAGGACGTTTGATCCCATAGGTACATGTCAGGGAAAGAGCACCCCCTGCTGGTGGGACTAGTTTTTCACAAAGGTAGCGCAACCTGCCAGACTCTATAAGGCCGGCAGATTGCGCTACCACCTCCATAAATGAGGTCAAATTCATCATTAAGGTAGGGAATTAATGACCACAGAAAGTCAGGAGGCCTGTTTAATGCCTCATCCGAAGGACACTCATTTTTACATGGGGCGATTTAATGCTTCATCAAAAGCCTTACAGCGCAGAAGTCATTTTTGTATATTTGGACTTTTGGAACCTAAAGTACATATCAGGGAATGAGCAACCCCTGCTGGCTGGACTAAAACTATCTCATGCAGGAAGATAGTTTACCACAAAGTGTCCCCCATCCATGCACAGACCAGGCTCTGGCCTGCTTAGCTTTAGAGAGTAACCAGAATCTGAATACTGCAAGCAACAGTTGAACTTGTTTTGCTTCAGTTGAATGAAGCTGCTCTGATAGAGGGGTAGCGCATCCTGACAGGTTCAATCAGCCAGCGGAATGTGCTACCACCTCCATAAATGAGGTCAAATTCATCATTAAGGTAGGGAATTAATGACCACAGAAAGTCAGGAGGCCAGTTTAATGCCTTATGCGAAGGATGCTCCTTTTTACAGGAGCCGGATTAAGGTTTCAGAAAAACATTTGCTCCTTTCCACAGCCTGGAATCTGCCTCGTTGTACTAGGACGTTTGATCCCATAGGTACATGTCAGGGAAAGAGCACCCCCTGCTGGTGGGACTAGTTTTTCACAAAGGTAGCGCAACCTGCCAGGCTCTATAAGGCCGGCAGATTGCGCTACCACCTCCATAAATGAGGTCAAATTCATCATTAAGGTAGGGAATTAATGACCACAGAAAGTCAGGAGGCCTGTTTAATGCCTCATCCGAAGGACACTCATTTTTACATGGGTTGATTTAATGCTTCATCAAAAGCCTTACAGCGCAGAAGTCATTTTTGTATATTTGGACTTTTGGAACCTAAAGTACATATCAGGGAATGAGCAACCCCTGCTGGCTGGACTAAAACTATCTCCCGCAGGAAGCTAGTTTTCCACAAAGGGTCTCCCATCCATGTACAGAACCGGCTTGGCCCTGTTTAGCTTTGGAGATTAACCATAATCTGACTACTGCAAGCAACAGTTGAACTTGTTCTGTTTTGCGTGAATGAAGCTGCTCTGATAGAGGGGTAGCGCATCCTGACAGGTTCAATCAGGCCAGCGGAATGTGCTACCACCTCCATAAATGAGGTCAAATTCATCATTAAGGTAGGGAATTAATGACCACAGAAAGTCAGGAGGCCAGTTTAATGCCTCATGCGAAGGATGCTCCTTTTTACAGGTGCCGGATTAAGGTTTCAGAAAAACATTTGCTCCTTTCCACAGCCTGGAATCTGCCTCGTTGTATTAGGACGTTTGATCCCATAGGTACATGTCAGGGAAAGAGCACCCCCTGCTGGTGGGACTAGTTTTTCACAAAGGTAGCGCAACCTGCCAGGCTCTATAAGGCCGGCAGATTGCGTTACCACCTCCATAAATGAGGTCAAATTCATCATTAAGGTAGGGAATTAATGACCACAGAAAGTCAGGAGGCCTGTTTAATGCCTCATCCGAAGGACACTCCTTTTTACTGGGGCCGGATTAAGGTTTCATAAAAACATTTGCTCCTTTCCACAGCCTGGAATCTGCCTCGTTGTATTAGGACGTTTGATCCCATAGGTACATGTCAGGGAAAGAGCACCCCCTGCTGGTTTGACTAGTTTTTCACAAAGGTAGCGCAACCTGCCAGGCTATATAAGGCCGGCAGATTACGCCACCAACTCCATGAATGAGGTCAAATTCATCATTAAGGTAGGGAATTAATGACCACAGAAAGTCAGGAGGCCTGTTTAAGGCCTCATCCGAAGGACACTCATTTTTACATGGGGCGATTTAATGCTTCATCAAAAGCCTTACACTGCAGAAGTCATTTTTGTATATTTGGACTTTTGGAACCTAAAGTACATATCATGGAATGAGCAACCCCTGCTGACTGGACTAAAACTATCTCCCACAGGAAGCTAGTTTTCCACAAAGTGTCCCCCATCCATGCACAGAGCAGGCTCGGGCCTGGGTAGCTTTGGAAAGTAACCAGAATCTGACTACTGCACGCAACAGTTGAACTTGTTCTGTTTTGGTTGAATGAAGCTGCTCTGATAGAGGGGTAGCACATCCTGACAGGTTCAATCAGGCCAGCGGACTGTGCTACCACCTCCATAAATGAGGTCAAATTCATCATTAAGGTAGGGAATTAAGGACCACAGAAAGTCAGGAGGCCAGTTTAATGCCTCATGCGAAGGATGCTCCTTTTTACTGGGGCCGGATTAAGGTTTCAGATAAACATTTGCTCCTTTCCACAGCCTGGAATCTGCCTCGTTGTATTAGGACGTTTGATCCCATAGGTACATGTCAGGGAAAGAGCCCCCCCTGCTGGCCAGACTAGTTTTTCACAAAGTGTCCCCCAAACCATGCACAGAGCAGGCTCGGGCCTGCTTAGCTTTGGAGATTAACCAGAATCTGACTACTGCAAGTAACATCTGAACTTTTAACTTTGTGGTTGAATGAAGCTGCTCTGATAGAGGGGTAGCGCATCCTGACAGGTTTAATCAGCCAGCGGAATGTGCTACCACCTCCATAAATGAGGTCAAATTCATCATTAAGGTAGGGAATTAATGACCACAGAGAGTCAGGAGGCCAGTTTAATGCCTCATGCGAAGGATGCTCCTTTTTACAGGTGCCGGATTAAGGTTTCAGAAAAACATTTGCTCCTTTCCACAGCCTGGATTCTGCCTCGTTGTATTAGGACGTTTGATCCCATAGGTACATGTCAGGGAAAGAGCACCCCCTGCTGGTGGGACTAGTTTTTCACAAAGGTAGCGCAACCTGCCAGACTCTATAAGGCCGGCAGATTGCGCTACCACCTCCATAAATGAGGTCAAATTCATCATTAAGGTAGGGAATTAATGACCACAGAAAGTCAGGAGGCCTGTTTAATGCCTCATCCGAAGGACACTCATTTTTACATGGGGCGATTTAATGCTTCATCAAAAGCCTTACAGCGCAGAAGTCATTTTTGTATATTTGGACTTTTGGAACCTAAAGTACATATCAGGGAATGAGCAACCCCTGCTGGCTGGACTAAAACTATCTCATGCAGGAAGATAGTTTACCACAAAGTGTCCCCCATCCATGCACAGACCAGGCTCTGGCCTGCTTAGCTTTAGAGAGTAATCAGAATCTGAATACTGCAAGCAACAGTTGAACTTGTTTTGCTTCAGTTGAATGAAGCTGCTCTGATAGAGGGGTAGCGCATCCTGACAGGTTCAATCAGCCAGCGGAATGTGCTACCACCTCCATAAATGAGGTCAAATTCATCATTAAGGTAGGGAATTAATGACCACAGAAAGTCAGGAGGCCAGTTTAATGCCTTATGCGAAGGATGCTCCTTTTTACAGGAGCCGGATTAAGGTTTCAGAAAAACATTTGCTCCTTTCCACAGCCTGGAATCTGCCTCGTTGTACTAGGACGTTTGATCCCATAGGTACATGTCAGGGAAAGAGCACCCCCTGCTGGTGGGACTAGTTTTTCACAAAGGTAGCGCAACCTGCCAGGCTCTATAAGGCCGGCAGATTGCGCTACCACCTCCATAAATGAGGTCAAATTCATCATTAAGGTAGGGAATTAATGACCACAGAAAGTCAGGAGGCCTGTTTAATGCCTCATCCGAAGGACACTCATTTTTACATGGGTTGATTTAATGCTTCATCAAAAGCCTTACAGCGCAGAAGTCATTTTTGTATATTTGGACTTTTGGAACCTAAAGTACATATCAGGGAATGAGCAACCCCTGCTGGCTGGACTAAAACTATCTCCCGCAGGAAGCTAGTTTTCCACAAAGGGTCTCCCATCCATGTACAGAACCGGCTTGGCCCTGTTTAGCTTTGGAGATTAACCATAATCTGACTACTGCAAGCAACAGTTGAACTTGTTCTGTTTTGCTTGAATGAAGCTGCTCTGATAGAGGGGTAGCGCATCCTGACAGGTTCAATCAGGCCAGCGGAATGTGCTACCACCTCCATAAATGAGGTCAAATTCATCATTAAGGTAGGGAATTAATGACCACAGAAAGTCAGGAGGCCAGTTTAATGCCTCATGCGAAGGATGCTCCTTTTTACAGGTGCCGGATTAAGGTTTCAGAAAAACATTTGCTCCTTTCCACAGCCTGGAATCTGCCTCGTTGTATTAGGACGTTTGATCCCATAGGTACATGTCAGGGAAAGAGCACCCCCTGCTGGTGGGACTAGTTTTTCACAAAGGTAGCGCAACCTGCCAAGCTCTATAAGGCCGGCAGATTGCGTTACCACCTCCATAAATAAGGTCAAATTCATCATTAAGGTAGGGAATTAATGACCACAGAAAGTCAGGAGGCCTGTTTAATGCCTCATCCGAAGGACACTCATTTTTACATGGGGCGATTTAATGCTTCATCAAAAGCTTTACACTGCAGAAGTCATTTTTGTATATTTGGACTTTTGGAACCTAAAGTACATATCAGGGAATGAGCAACCCCTGCTGGGTGGACTGAAACTATCTCCCGCAGGAAGCTAGATTTCCACGAAGAGTCCCCCATCCTTGCACAGAGCAGGGTCAGGCCTGCTTAGCTTTAGAGAGTAACCAGAATCTGACTACAGCAAGCAACAGGTGAACTTGTTCTGTTTCGTTTGAATGAAGCTGCTCTGATAGAGGGGTAGCGCATCCTGACAGGTTCAATCAGGCCAGCGGAATGTGCTACCACCTCCATAAATGAGGTCAAATTCATCATTAAGGTAGGGAATTAATGACCACAGAAAGTCAGGAGGCCAGTTTAATGCCTCTTGCGAAGGACACTCCTTTTTACTGGGGCCGGATTAAGGTTTCATAAAAACATTTGCTCCTTTCCACAGCCTGGAATCTGCCTCGTTGTATTAGGACGTTTGATCCCATAGGTACATGTCAGGGAAAGAGCACCCCCTGCTGGTTTGACTAGTTTTTCACAAAGGTAGCGCAACCTGCCAGGCTATATAAGGCCGGCAGATTACGCCACCAACTCCATGAATGAGGTCAAATTCATCATTAAGGTAGGGAATTAATGACCACAGAAAGTCAGGAGGCCTGTTTAAGGCCTCATCCGAAGGACACTCATTTTTACATGGGGCGATTTAATGCTTCATCAAAAGCCTTACACTGCAGAAGTCATTTTTGTATATTTGGACTTTTGGAACCTAAAGTACATATCATGGAATGAGCAACCCCTGCTGACTGGACTAAAACTATCTCCCACAGGAAGCTAGTTTTCCACAAAGTGTCCCCCATCCATGCACAGAGCAGGCTCGGGCCTGGGTAGCTTTGGAAAGTAACCAGAATCTGACTACTGCACGCAACAGTTGAACTTGTTCTGTTTTGGTTGAATGAAGCTGCTCTGATAGAGGGGTAGCGCATCCTGACAGGTTCAATCAGGCCAGCGGACTGTGCTACCACCTCCATAAATGAGGTCAAATTCATCATTAAGGTAGGGAATTAAGGACCACAGAAAGTCAGGAGGCCAGTTTAATGCCTCATGCGAAGGATGCTCCTTTTTACAGGTGCCGGATTAAGGTTTCAGAAAAACATTTGCTCCTTTCCACAGCCTGGAATCTGCCTCGTTGTATTAGGACGTTTGATCCCATAGGTACATGTCAGGGAAAGAGCACCCCCTGCTGGTGGGACTAGTTTTTCACAAAGGTAGCGCAACCTGCCAGGCTCTATAAGGCCGGCAGATTGCGCTACCACCTCCATAAATGAGGTCAAATTCATCATTAAGGTAGGGAATTAATGACCACAGAAAGTCAGGAGGCCTGTTTAATGCCTCATCCGAAGGACACTCATTTTTACATGGGGCGATTTAGTGCTTCATCAAAAGCCTTACACTGCAGAAGTCATTTTTGTATATTTGGACTTTTGGAACCTAAAGTACATATCAGGGAATGAGCAACCCCTGCTGGCTGGACTAAAACTATCTCCCGCAGGAAACTAGTTTTCCACAAAGGGTCTCCCATCCATGTAGAGAACAGAATTGGCCCTGTTTAGCTTTGGAGATTAACCATAATCTGACTACTGCAAATAACAGTTGAACTTTTGACTTTGTGGTTGAATGAAGCTGCTCTGATAGAGGGGTAGCGTATCCTGACAGGTTCAATCAGGCAAGCGGAATGTGCTACCACCTCCATAAATGCGGTCAAATTCATCATAAAAGGAAGGGAATTAATGACCACAGAAAGTCAGGAGGCCAGTTTAATGCCTCATCCGAAGGACACTCATTTTTACATGGGGCGATTTAATGCTTCATCAAAAGCTTTACACTGCAGAAGTCATTTTTGAATATTTGGACTTTTGGAACCTAAAGCACATATCAGGGAATGAGCAACCCCTGCTGGCTGGACTGAAACTATCTCCTGCAGGAAGCTAGATTTCCACGAAGAGTCCCCCATCCTTGCACAGAGCAGGGTCCGGCCTGCTTAGCTTTAGAGAGTAACCAGAATCTGACTACGGCAAGCAACAGTTGAACTTGTTCTGTTTCGGTTGAATGAAGCTGCTCTGATAGAGGGGTAGCGCATCCTGACAGGTTCAATCAGGCCAGCGGAATGTGCTACCACCTCCATAAATGAGGTCAAATTCATCATAAAAGGAAGGGAATTAATGACCACAGAAAGTCAGGAGGCCAGTTTAATGCCTCTTGCGAAGGACACTCCTTTTTACTGGGGCCGGATTAAGGTTTCATAAAAACATTTGCTCCTTTTCACGGCCTGGAATCTGCCTCGTTGTATTAGGATGTTTGATCCAATAGGTACATTTCAGGGAAAGAGCCCCCCCTGCTGGCCAGACTAGTTTTTCACAAAGGAAGCACAACCTGCCAAGCTCTATAAGGCCGGCTGAATGCATTACCACCTCCATTAATGAGGTCAAATTCATCATTAAGGTAGGGAATTAATGACCACAGAAAGTCAGGAGGCCAGTTTAATGCCTCATGCGAAGGACGCTCCTTTTTACAGGTGCCGGATTAAGGTTTCAGAAAAACATTTGCTCCTTTCCACAGCCTGGAATCTGCCTCGTTGTATTAGGACTTTTGATCCCATAGGTACATGTCAGGGAAAGAGCACCCCCTGCTGGTTTGACTAGTTTTTCACAAAGGTAGCGCAACCTGCCAGGCTATATAAGGCCGGCAGATTACGCTACCACCTCCATGAATGAGGTCAAATTCATCATTAAGGTAGGGAATTAATGACCACAGAAAGTCAGGAGGCCTGTTTAATGCCTCATCCGAAGGACACTCATCTTTACATGGGGCAATTTAATGCTTCATCAAAAGCCTTACACTGCAGAAGTCATTTTTGTATATTTTGACTTTTGGAACCTAAAGTACATATCAGGGAATGAGCAACCCCTGCTGGCTGGACTAAAACTATCTACCGCAGGAAGCTAGTTTTTCACAAAGTGTCCCCCATCCATACACAGAGCAGGCTCGGGGCTGCTTAGCTTTAGAGAGTAACCAGAATCTGACTACTGCAAGCAACAGTTGAACTTGTTCTGTTTCGGTTGAATGAAGCTGCTCTGATAGAGGGGTAGCGTATCCTGACAGGTTCAATCAGGCCAGCGGAATGTGCTACCACCTCCATAAATGAGGTCAAATTCATCATTAAGGTAGGGAATTAATGACCACAGAAAGTCAGGAGGCCAGTTTAATGCCTTATGCAAAGGATGCTCCTTTTTACAGGTGCCGGATTAAGGTTTCAGAAAAACATTTGCTCCTTTCCACAGCCTGGAATCTGCCTCGTTGTATTAGGACGTTTGATCCCATAGGTACATGTCAGGGAAAGAGCACCCCCTGCTGGTGGGACTAGTTTTTCACAAAGGTAGCGCAACCTGCCAGGCTCTATAAGGCCGGCAGATTGCGCTACCACCTCCATAAATGAGGTCAAATTCATCATTAAGGTAGGGAATTAATGACCACAGAAAGTCAGGAGGCCAGTTTAATGCCTCTTGCGAAGGACACTCCTTTTTACTGGGGCCGGATTAAGGTTTCATAAAAACATTTGCTCCTTTTCACGGCCTGGAATCTGCCTCGTTGTATTAGGATGTTTGATCCAATAGGTACATTTCAGGGAAAGAGCCCCCCCTGCTGGCCAGACTAGTTTTTCACAAAGGAAGCACAACCTGCCAAGCTCTATAAGGCCGGCTGAATGCATTACCACCTCCATTAATGAGGTCAAATTCATCATTAAGGTAGGGAATTAATGACCACAGAAAGTCAGGAGGCCAGTTTAATGCCTCATGCGAAGGACGCTCCTTTTTACAGGTGCCGGATTAAGGTTTCAGAAAAACATTTGCTCCTTTCCACAGCCTGGAATCTGCTTCGTTGTATTAGGACTTTTGATCCCATAAGTACATGTCAGGGAAAGAGCACCCCCTGCTGGTTTGACTAGTTTTTCACAAAGGTAGCGCAACCTGCCAGGCTATATAAGGCCGGCAGATTATGCTACCACCTCCATGAATGAGGTCAAATTCATCATTAAGGTAGGGAATTAATGACCACAGAAAGTCAGGAGGCCTGTTTAATGCCTCATCCGAAGGACACTCATTTTTACATGGGGCGATTTAATGCTTCATCAAAAGCCTTACAGCGCAGAAGTCATTTTTGTATATTTGGACTTTTGGAACCTAAAGTACATATCAGGGAATGAGCAACCCCTGCTGGCTGGACTAAAACTATCTAATGCAGGAAGATAGTTTACCACAAAGTGTCCCCCATCCATGCACAGACCAGGCTCTGGCCTGCTTAGCTTTAGAGAGTAACCAGAATCTGAATACTGCAAGCAACAGTTGAACTTGTTTTGCTTCAGTTGAATGAAGCTGCTCTGATAGAGGGGTAGCGCATCCTGACAGGTTCAATCAGCCAGCGGAATGTGCTACCACCTCCATAAATGAGGTCAAATTCATCATTAAGGTAGGGAATTAATGACCACAGAAAGTCAGGAGGCCAGTTTAATGCCTCATGCGAAGGATGCTCCTTTTTACAGGAGCCGGATTAAGGTTTCAGAAAAACATTTGCTCCTTTCCACAGCCTGGAATCTGCCTCGTTGTACTAGGACGTTTGATCCCATAGGTACATGTCAGGGAAAGAGCACCCCCTGCTGGTGGGACTAGTTTTTCACAAAGGTAGCGCAACCTGCCAGGCTCTATAAGGCCGGCAGATTGCGCTACCACCTCCATAAATGAGGTCAAATTCATCATTAAGGTAGGGAATTAATGACCACAGAAAGTCAGGAGGCCTGTTTAATGCCTCATCCGAAGGACACTCATTTTTACATGGGTTGATTTAATGCTTCATCAAAAGCCTTACAGCGCAGAAGTCATTTTTGTATATTTGGACTTTTGGAACCTAAAGTACATATCAGGGAATGAGCAACCCCTGCTGGCTGGACTAAAACTATCTCCCGCAGGAAGCTAGTTTTCCACAAAGGGTCTCCCATCCATGTACAGAACCGGCTTGGCCCTGTTTAGCTTTGGAGATTAACCATAATCTGACTACTGCAAGCAACAGTTGAACTTGTTCTGTTTTGCTTGAATGAAGCTGCTCTGATAGAGGGGTAGCGCATCCTGACAGGTTCAATCAGGCCAGCGGAATGTGCTACCACCTCCATAAATGAGGTCAAATTCATCATTAAGGTAGGGAATTAATGACCACAGAAAGTCAGGAGGCCAGTTTAATGCCTCATGCGAAGGATGCTCCTTTTTACAGGTGCCGGATTAAGGTTTCAGAAAAACATTTGCTCCTTTCCACAGCCTGGAATCTGCCTCGTTGTATTAGGACGTTTGATCCCATAGGTACATGTCAGGGAAAGAGCACCCCCTGCTGGTGGGACTAGTTTTTCACAAAGGTAGCGCAACCTGCCAGGCTCTATAAGGCCGGCAGATTGCGTTACCACCTCCATAAATGAGGTCAAATTCATCATTAAGGTAGGGAATTAATGACCACAGAAAGTCAGGAGGCCTGTTTAATGCCTCATCCGAAGGACACTCCTTTTTACTGGGGCCGGATTAAGGTTTCATAAAAACATTTGCTCCTTTCCACAGCCTGGAATCTGCCTCGTTGTATTAGGACGTTTGATCCCATAGGTACATGTCAGGGAAAGAGCACCCCCTGCTGGTTTGACTAGTTTTTCACAAAGGTAGCGCAACCTGCCAGGCTATATAAGGCCGGCAGATTACGCCACCAACTCCATGAATGAGGTCAAATTCATCATTAAGGTAGGGAATTAATGACCACAGAAAGTCAGGAGGCCTGTTTAAGGCCTCATCCGAAGGACACTCATTTTTACATGGGGCGATTTAATGCTTCATCAAAAGCCTTACACTGCAGAAGTCATTTTTGTATATTTGGACTTTTGGAACCTAAAGTACATATCATGGAATGAGCAACCCCTGCTGACTGGACTAAAACTATCTCCCACAGGAAGCTAGTTTTCCACAAAGTGTCCCCCATCCATGCACAGAGCAGGCTCGGGCCTGGGTAGCTTTGGAAAGTAACCAGAATCTGACTACTGCACGCAACAGTTGAACTTGTTCTGTTTTGGTTGAATGAAGCTGCTCTGATAGAGGGGTAGCGCATCCTGACAGGTTCAATCAGGCCAGCGGACTGTGCTACCACCTCCATAAATGAGGTCAAATTCATCATTAAGGTAGGGAATTAAGGACCACAGAAAGTCAGGAGGCCAGTTTAATGCCTCATGCGAAGGATGCTCCTTTTTACTGGGGCCGGATTAAGGTTTCAGAAAAACATTTGCTCCTTTCCACAGCCTGGAATCTGCCTCGTTGTATTAGGACGTTTGATCCCATAGGTACATGTCAGGGAAAGAGCCCCCCCTGCTGGCCAGACTAGTTTTTCACAAAGTGTCCCCCAAACCATGCACAGAGCAGGCTCGGGCCTGCTTAGCTTTGGAGATTAACCAGAATCTGACTACTGCAAGTAACATCTGTACTTTTAACTTTGTGGTTGAATGAAGCTGCTCTGATAGAGGGGTAGCGCATCCTGACAGGTTCAATCAGCCAGCGGAATGTGCTACCACCTCCATAAATGAGGTCAAATTCATCATTAAGGTAGGGAATTAATGACCACAGAGAGTCAGGAGGCCAGTTTAATGCCTCATGCGAAGGATGCTCCTTTTTACAGGTGCCGGATTAAGGTTTCAGAAAAACATTTGCTCCTTTCCACAGCCTGGATTCTGCCTCGTTGTATTAGGACGTTTGATCCCATAGGTACATGTCAGGGAAAGAGCACCCCCTGCTGGTGGGACTAGTTTTTCACAAAGGTAGCGCAACCTGCCAGACTCTATAAGGCCGGCAGATTGCGCTACCACCTCCATAAATGAGGTCAAATTCATCATTAAGGTAGGGAATTAATGACCACAGAAAGTCAGGAGGCCTGTTTAATGCCTCATCCGAAGGACACTCATTTTTACATGGGGCGATTTAATGCTTCATCAAAAGCCTTACAGCGCAGAAGTCATTTTTGTATATTTGGACTTTTGGAACCTAAAGTACATATCAGGGAATGAGCAACCCCTGCTGGCTGGACTAAAACTATCTCATGCAGGAAGATAGTTTACCACAAAGTGTCCCCCATCCATGCACAGACCAGGCTCTGGCCTGCTTAGCTTTAGAGAGTAATCAGAATCTGAATACTGCAAGCAACAGTTGAACTTGTTTTGCTTCAGTTGAATGAAGCTGCTCTGATAGAGGGGTAGCGCATCCTGACAGGTTCAATCAGCCAGCGGAATGTGCTACCACCTCCATAAATGAGGTCAAATTCATCATTAAGGTAGGGAATTAATGACCACAGAAAGTCAGGAGGCCAGTTTAATGCCTTATGCGAAGGATGCTCCTTTTTACAGGAGCCGGATTAAGGTTTCAGAAAAACATTTGCTCCTTTCCACAGCCTGGAATCTGCCTCGTTGTACTAGGACGTTTGATCCCATAGGTACATGTCAGGGAAAGAGCACCCCCTGCTGGTGGGACTAGTTTTTCACAAAGGTAGCGCAACCTGCCAGGCTCTATAAGGCCGGCAGATTGCGCTACCACCTCCATAAATGAGGTCAAATTCATCATTAAGGTAGGGAATTAATGACCACAGAAAGTCAGGAGGCCTGTTTAATGCCTCATCCGAAGGACACTCATTTTTACATGGGTTGATTTAATGCTTCATCAAAAGCCTTACAGCGCAGAAGTCATTTTTGTATATTTGGACTTTTGGAACCTAAAGTACATATCAGGGAATGAGCAACCCCTGCTGGCTGGACTAAAACTATCTCCCGCAGGAAGCTAGTTTTCCACAAAGGGTCTCCCATCCATGTACAGAACCGGCTTGGCCCTGTTTAGCTTTGGAGATTAACCATAATCTGACTACTGCAAGCAACAGTTGAACTTGTTCTGTTTTGCTTGAATGAAGCTGCTCTGATAGAGGGGTAGCGCATCCTGACAGGTTCAATCAGGCCAGCGGAATGTGCTACCACCTCCATAAATGAGGTCAAATTCATCATTAAGGTAGGGAATTAATGACCACAGAAAGTCAGGAGGCCAGTTTAATGCCTCATGCGAAGGATGCTCCTTTTTACAGGTGCCGGATTAAGGTTTCAGAAAAACATTTGCTCCTTTCCACAGCCTGGAATCTGCCTCGTTGTATTAGGACGTTTGATCCCATAGGTACATGTCAGGGAAAGAGCACCCCCTGCTGGTGGGACTAGTTTTTCACAAAGGTAGCGCAACCTGCCAAGCTCTATAAGGCCGGCAGATTGCGTTACCACCTCCATAAATAAGGTCAAATTCATCATTAAGGTAGGGAATTAATGACCACAGAAAGTCAGGAGGCCTGTTTAATGCCTCATCCGAAGGACACTCATTTTTACATGGGGCGATTTAATGCTTCATCAAAAGCTTTACACTGCAGAAGTCATTTTTGTATATTTGGACTTTTGGAACCTAAAGTACATATCAGGGAATGAGCAACCCCTGCTGGGTGGACTGAAACTATCTCCCGCAGGAAGCTAGATTTCCACGAAGAGTCCCCCATCCTTGCACAGAGCAGGGTCAGGCCTGCTTAGCTTTAGAGAGTAACCAGAATCTGACTACAGCAAGCAACAGGTGAACTTGTTCTGTTTCGTTTGAATGAAGCTGCTCTGATAGAGGGGTAGCGCATCCTGACAGGTTCAATCAGGCCAGCGGAATGTGCTACCACCTCCATAAATGAGGTCAAATTCATCATTAAGGTAGGGAATTAATGACCACAGAAAGTCAGGAGGCCAGTTTAATGCCTCTTGCGAAGGACACTCCTTTTTACTGGGGCCGGATTAAGGTTTCATAAAAACATTTGCTCCTTTCCACAGCCTGGAATCTGCCTCGTTGTATTAGGACGTTTGATCCCATAGGTACATGTCAGGGAAAGAGCACCCCCTGCTGGTTTGACTAGTTTTTCACAAAGGTAGCGCAACCTGCCAGGCTATATAAGGCCGGCAGATTACGCCACCAACTCCATGAATGAGGTCAAATTCATCATTAAGGTAGGGAATTAATGACCACAGAAAGTCAGGAGGCCTGTTTAAGGCCTCATCCGAAGGACACTCATTTTTACATGGGGCGATTTAATGCTTCATCAAAAGCCTTACACTGCAGAAGTCATTTTTGTATATTTGGACTTTTGGAACCTAAAGTACATATCATGGAATGAGCAACCCCTGCTGACTGGACTAAAACTATCTCCCACAGGAAGCTAGTTTTCCACAAAGTGTCCCCCATCCATGCACAGAGCAGGCTCGGGCCTGGGTAGCTTTGGAAAGTAACCAGAATCTGACTACTGCACGCAACAGTTGAACTTGTTCTGTTTTGGTTGAATGAAGCTGCTCTGATAGAGGGGTAGCGCATCCTGACAGGTTCAATCAGGCCAGCGGACTGTGCTACCACCTCCATAAATGAGGTCAAATTCATCATTAAGGTAGGGAATTAAGGACCACAGAAAGTCAGGAGGCCAGTTTAATGCCTCATGCGAAGGATGCTCCTTTTTACAGGTGCCGGATTAAGGTTTCAGAAAAACATTTGCTCCTTTCCACAGCCTGGAATCTGCCTCGTTGTATTAGGACGTTTGATCCCATAGGTACATGTCAGGGAAAGAGCACCCCCTGCTGGTGGGACTAGTTTTTCACAAAGGTAGCGCAACCTGCCAGGCTCTATAAGGCCGGCAGATTGCGCTACCACCTCCATAAATGAGGTCAAATTCATCATTAAGGTAGGGAATTAATGACCACAGAAAGTCAGGAGGCCTGTTTAATGCCTCATCCGAAGGACACTCATTTTTACATGGGGCGATTTAGTGCTTCATCAAAAGCCTTACACTGCAGAAGTCATTTTTGTATATTTGGACTTTTGGAACCTAAAGTACATATCAGGGAATGAGCAACCCCTGCTGGCTGGACTAAAACTATCTCCCGCAGGAAACTAGTTTTCCACAAAGAGTCTCCCATCCATGTAGAGAACAGAATTGGCCCTGTTTAGCTTTGGAGATTAACCATAATCTGACTACTGCAAATAACAGTTGAACTTTTGACTTTGTGGTTGAATGAAGCTGCTCTGATAGAGGGGTAGCGTATCCTGACAGGTTCAATCAGGCAAGCGGAATGTGCTACCACCTCCATAAATGCGGTCAAATTCATCATAAAAGGAAGGGAATTAATGACCACAGAAAGTCAGGAGGCCAGTTTAATGCCTCATCCGAAGGACACTCATTTTTACATGGGGCGATTTAATGCTTCATCAAAAGCTTTACACTGCAGAAGTCATTTTTGAATATTTGGACTTTTGGAACCTAAAGCACATATCAGGGAATGAGCAACCCCTGCTGGCTGGACTGAAACTATCTCCTGCAGGAAGCTAGATTTCCACGAAGAGTCCCCCATCCTTGCACAGAGCAGGGTCCGGCCTGCTTAGCTTTAGAGAGTAACCAGAATCTGACTACGGCAAGCAACAGTTGAACTTGTTCTGTTTCGGTTGAATGAAGCTGCTCTGATAGAGGGGTAGCGCATCCTGACAGGTTCAATCAGGCCAGCGGAATGTGCTACCACCTCCATAAATGAGGTCAAATTCATCATAAAAGGAAGGGAATTAATGACCACAGAAAGTCAGGAGGCCAGTTTAATGCCTCTTGCGAAGGACACTCCTTTTTACTGGGGCCGGATTAAGGTTTCATAAAAACATTTGCTCCTTTTCACGGCCTGGAATCTGCCTCGTTGTATTAGGATGTTTGATCCAATAGGTACATTTCAGGGAAAGAGCCCCCCCTGCTGGCCAGACTAGTTTTTCACAAAGGAAGCACAACCTGCCAAGCTCTATAAGGCCGGCTGAATGCATTACCACCTCCATTAATGAGGTCAAATTCATCATTAAGGTAGGGAATTAATGACCACAGAAAGTCAGGAGGCCAGTTTAATGCCTCATGCGAAGGACGCTCCTTTTTACAGGTGCCGGATTAAGGTTTCAGAAAAACATTTGCTCCTTTCCACAGCCTGGAATCTGCCTCGTTGTATTAGGACTTTTGATCCCATAGGTACATGTCAGGGAAAGAGCACCCCCTGCTGGTTTGACTAGTTTTTCACAAAGGTAGCGCAACCTGCCAGGCTATATAAGGCCGGCAGATTACGCTACCACCTCCATGAATGAGGTCAAATTCATCATTAAGGTAGGGAATTAATGACCACAGAAAGTCAGGAGGCCTGTTTAATGCCTCATCCGAAGGACACTCATCTTTACATGGGGCAATTTAATGCTTCATCAAAAGCCTTACACTGCAGAAGTCATTTTTGTATATTTTGACTTTTGGAACCTAAAGTACATATCAGGGAATGAGCAACCCCTGCTGGCTGGACTAAAACTATCTACCGCAGGAAGCTAGTTTTTCACAAAGTGTCCCCCATCCATACACAGAGCAGGCTCGGGGCTGCTTAGCTTTAGAGAGTAACCAGAATCTGACTACTGCAAGCAACAGTTGAACTTGTTCTGTTTCGGTTGAATGAAGCTGCTCTGATAGAGGGGTAGCGTATCCTGACAGGTTCAATCAGGCCAGCGGAATGTGCTACCACCTCCATAAATGAGGTCAAATTCATCATTAAGGTAGGGAATTAATGACCACAGAAAGTCAGGAGGCCAGTTTAATGCCTTATGCAAAGGATGCTCCTTTTTACAGGTGCCGGATTAAGGTTTCAGAAAAACATTTGCTCCTTTCCACAGCCTGGAATCTGCCTCGTTGTATTAGGACGTTTGATCCCATAGGTACATGTCAGGGAAAGAGCACCCCCTGCTGGTGGGACTAGTTTTTCACAAAGGTAGCGCAACCTGCCAGGCTCTATAAGGCCGGCAGATTGCGCTACCACCTCCATAAATGAGGTCAAATTCATCATTAAGGTAGGGAATTAATGACCACAGAAAGTCAGGAGGCCAGTTTAATGCCTCTTGCGAAGGACACTCCTTTTTACTGGGGCCGGATTAAGGTTTCATAAAAACATTTGCTCCTTTTCACGGCCTGGAATCTGCCTCGTTGTATTAGGATGTTTGATCCAATAGGTACATTTCAGGGAAAGAGCCCCCCCTGCTGGCCAGACTAGTTTTTCACAAAGGAAGCACAACCTGCCAAGCTCTATAAGGCCGGCTGAATGCATTACCACCTCCATTAATGAGGTCAAATTCATCATTAAGGTAGGGAATTAATGACCACAGAAAGTCAGGAGGCCAGTTTAATGCCTCATGCGAAGGACGCTCCTTTTTACAGGTGCCGGATTAAGGTTTCAGAAAAACATTTGCTCCTTTCCACAGCCTGGAATCTGCTTCGTTGTATTAGGACTTTTGATCCCATAAGTACATGTCAGGGAAAGAGCACCCCCTGCTGGTTTGACTAGTTTTTCACAAAGGTAGCGCAACCTGCCAGGCTATATAAGGCCGGCAGATTATGCTACCACCTCCATGAATGAGGTCAAATTCATCATTAAGGTAGGGAATTAATGACCACAGAAAGTCAGGAGGCCTGTTTAATGCCTCATCCGAAGGACACTCATTTTTACATGGGGCGATTTAATGCTTCATCAAAAGCCTTACAGCGCAGAAGTCATTTTTGTATATTTGGACTTTTGGAACCTAAAGTACATATCAGGGAATGAGCAACCCCTGCTGGCTGGACTAAAACTATCTAATGCAGGAAGATAGTTTACCACAAAGTGTCCCCCATCCATGCACAGACCAGGCTCTGGCCTGCTTAGCTTTAGAGAGTAACCAGAATCTGAATACTGCAAGCAACAGTTGAACTTGTTTTGCTTCAGTTGAATGAAGCTGCTCTGATAGAGGGGTAGCGCATCCTGACAGGTTCAATCAGCCAGCGGAATGTGCTACCACCTCCATAAATGAGGTCAAATTCATCATTAAGGTAGGGAATTAATGACCACAGAAAGTCAGGAGGCCAGTTTAATGCCTCATGCGAAGGATGCTCCTTTTTACAGGAGCCGGATTAAGGTTTCAGAAAAACATTTGCTCCTTTCCACAGCCTGGAATCTGCCTCGTTGTACTAGGACGTTTGATCCCATAGGTACATGTCAGGGAAAGAGCACCCCCTGCTGGTGGGACTAGTTTTTCACAAAGGTAGCGCAACCTGCCAGGCTCTATAAGGCCGGCAGATTGCGCTACCACCTCCATAAATGAGGTCAAATTCATCATTAAGGTAGGGAATTAATGACCACAGAAAGTCAGGAGGCCTGTTTAATGCCTCATCCGAAGGACACTCATTTTTACATGGGTTGATTTAATGCTTCATCAAAAGCCTTACAGCGCAGAAGTCATTTTTGTATATTTGGACTTTTGGAACCTAAAGTACATATCAGGGAATGAGCAACCCCTGCTGGCTGGACTAAAACTATCTCCCGCAGGAAGCTAGTTTTCCACAAAGGGTCTCCCATCCATGTACAGAACCGGCTTGGCCCTGTTTAGCTTTGGAGATTAACCATAATCTGACTACTGCAAGCAACAGTTGAACTTGTTCTGTTTTGCTTGAATGAAGCTGCTCTGATAGAGGGGTAGCGCATCCTGACAGGTTCAATCAGGCCAGCGGAATGTGCTACCACCTCCATAAATGAGGTCAAATTCATCATTAAGGTAGGGAATTAATGACCACAGAAAGTCAGGAGGCCAGTTTAATGCCTCATGCGAAGGATGCTCCTTTTTACAGGTGCCGGATTAAGGTTTCAGAAAAACATTTGCTCCTTTCCACAGCCTGGAATCTGCCTCGTTGTATTAGGACGTTTGATCCCATAGGTACATGTCAGGGAAAGAGCACCCCCTGCTGGTGGGACTAGTTTTTCACAAAGGTAGCGCAACCTGCCAGGCTCTATAAGGCCGGCAGATTGCGTTACCACCTCCATAAATGAGGTCAAATTCATCATTAAGGTAGGGAATTAATGACCACAGAAAGTCAGGAGGCCTGTTTAATGCCTCATCCGAAGGACACTCCTTTTTACTGGGGCCGGATTAAGGTTTCATAAAAACATTTGCTCCTTTCCACAGCCTGGAATCTGCCTCGTTGTATTAGGACGTTTGATCCCATAGGTACATGTCAGGGAAAGAGCACCCCCTGCTGGTTTGACTAGTTTTTCACAAAGGTAGCGCAACCTGCCAGGCTATATAAGGCCGGCAGATTACGCCACCAACTCCATGAATGAGGTCAAATTCATCATTAAGGTAGGGAATTAATGACCACAGAAAGTCAGGAGGCCTGTTTAAGGCCTCATCCGAAGGACACTCATTTTTACATGGGGCGATTTAATGCTTCATCAAAAGCCTTACACTGCAGAAGTCATTTTTGTATATTTGGACTTTTGGAACCTAAAGTACATATCATGGAATGAGCAACCCCTGCTGACTGGACTAAAACTATCTCCCACAGGAAGCTAGTTTTCCACAAAGTGTCCCCCATCCATGCACAGAGCAGGCTCGGGCCTGGGTAGCTTTGGAAAGTAACCAGAATCTGACTACTGCACGCAACAGTTGAACTTGTTCTGTTTTGGTTGAATGAAGCTGCTCTGATAGAGGGGTAGCGCATCCTGACAGGTTCAATCAGGCCAGCGGACTGTGCTACCACCTCCATAAATGAGGTCAAATTCATCATTAAGGTAGGGAATTAAGGACCACAGAAAGTCAGGAGGCCAGTTTAATGCCTCATGCGAAGGATGCTCCTTTTTACTGGGGCCGGATTAAGGTTTCAGAAAAACATTTGCTCCTTTCCACAGCCTGGAATCTGCCTCGTTGTATTAGGACGTTTGATCCCATAGGTACATGTCAGGGAAAGAGCCCCCCCTGCTGGCCAGACTAGTTTTTCACAAAGTGTCCCCCAAACCATGCACAGAGCAGGCTCGGGCCTGCTTAGCTTTGGAGATTAACCAGAATCTGACTACTGCAAGTAACATCTGTACTTTTAACTTTGTGGTTGAATGAAGCTGCTCTGATAGAGGGGTAGCGCATCCTGACAGGTTCAATCAGCCAGCGGAATGTGCTACCACCTCCATAAATGAGGTCAAATTCATCATTAAGGTAGGGAATTAATGACCACAGAGAGTCAGGAGGCCAGTTTAATGCCTCATGCGAAGGATGCTCCTTTTTACAGGTGCCGGATTAAGGTTTCAGAAAAACATTTGCTCCTTTCCACAGCCTGGATTCTGCCTCGTTGTATTAGGACGTTTGATCCCATAGGTACATGTCAGGGAAAGAGCACCCCCTGCTGGTGGGACTAGTTTTTCACAAAGGTAGCGCAACCTGCCAGACTCTATAAGGCCGGCAGATTGCGCTACCACCTCCATAAATGAGGTCAAATTCATCATTAAGGTAGGGAATTAATGACCACAGAAAGTCAGGAGGCCTGTTTAATGCCTCATCCGAAGGACACTCATTTTTACATGGGGCGATTTAATGCTTCATCAAAAGCCTTACAGCGCAGAAGTCATTTTTGTATATTTGGACTTTTGGAACCTAAAGTACATATCAGGGAATGAGCAACCCCTGCTGGCTGGACTAAAACTATCTCATGCAGGAAGATAGTTTACCACAAAGTGTCCCCCATCCATGCACAGACCAGGCTCTGGCCTGCTTAGCTTTAGAGAGTAACCAGAATCTGAATACTGCAAGCAACAGTTGAACTTGTTTTGCTTCAGTTGAATGAAGCTGCTCTGATAGAGGGGTAGCGCATCCTGACAGGTTCAATCAGCCAGCGGAATGTGCTACCACCTCCATAAATGAGGTCAAATTCATCATTAAGGTAGGGAATTAATGACCACAGAAAGTCAGGAGGCCAGTTTAATGCCTTATGCGAAGGATGCTCCTTTTTACAGGAGCCGGATTAAGGTTTCAGAAAAACATTTGCTCCTTTCCACAGCCTGGAATCTGCCTCGTTGTACTAGGACGTTTGATCCCATAGGTACATGTCAGGGAAAGAGCACCCCCTGCTGGTGGGACTAGTTTTTCACAAAGGTAGCGCAACCTGCCAGGCTCTATAAGGCCGGCAGATTGCGCTACCACCTCCATAAATGAGGTCAAATTCATCATTAAGGTAGGGAATTAATGACCACAGAAAGTCAGGAGGCCTGTTTAATGCCTCATCCGAAGGACACTCATTTTTACATGGGTTGATTTAATGCTTCATCAAAAGCCTTACAGCGCAGAAGTCATTTTTGTATATTTGGACTTTTGGAACCTAAAGTACATATCAGGGAATGAGCAACCCCTGCTGGCTGGACTAAAACTATCTCCCGCAGGAAGCTAGTTTTCCACAAAGGGTCTCCCATCCATGTACAGAACCGGCTTGGCCCTGTTTAGCTTTGGAGATTAACCATAATCTGACTACTGCAAGCAACAGTTGAACTTGTTCTGTTTTGCTTGAATGAAGCTGCTCTGATAGAGGGGTAGCGCATCCTGACAGGTTCAATCAGGCCAGCGGAATGTGCTACCACCTCCATAAATGAGGTCAAATTCATCATTAAGGTAGGGAATTAATGACCACAGAAAGTCAGGAGGCCAGTTTAATGCCTCATGCGAAGGATGCTCCTTTTTACAGGTGCCGGATTAAGGTTTCAGAAAAACATTTGCTCCTTTCCACAGCCTGGAATCTGCCTCGTTGTATTAGGACGTTTGATCCCATAGGTACATGTCAGGGAAAGAGCACCCCCTGCTGGTGGGACTAGTTTTTCACAAAGGTAGCGCAACCTGCCAGGCTCTATAAGGCCGGCAGATTGCGTTACCACCTCCATAAATGAGGTCAAATTCATCATTAAGGTAGGGAATTAATGACCACAGAAAGTCAGGAGGCCTGTTTAATGCCTCATCCGAAGGACACTCCTTTTTACTGGGGCCGGATTAAGGTTTCATAAAAACATTTGCTCCTTTCCACAGCCTGGAATCTGCCTCGTTGTATTAGGACGTTTGATCCCATAGGTACATGTCAGGGAAAGAGCACCCCCTGCTGGTTTGACTAGTTTTTCACAAAGGTAGCGCAACCTGCCAGGCTATATAAGGCCGGCAGATTACGCCACCAACTCCATGAATGAGGTCAAATTCATCATTAAGGTAGGGAATTAATGACCACAGAAAGTCAGGAGGCCTGTTTAAGGCCTCATCCGAAGGACACTCATTTTTACATGGGGCGATTTAATGCTTCATCAAAAGCTTTACACTGCAGAAGTCATTTTTGTATATTTGGACTTTTGGAACCTAAAGTACATATCATGGAATGAGCAACCCCTGCTGACTGGACTAAAACTATCTCCCACAGGAAGCTAGTTTTCCACAAAGTGTCCCCCATCCATGCACAGAGCAGGCTCGGGCCTGGGTAGCTTTGGAAAGTAACCAGAATCTGACTACTGCACGCAACAGTTGAACTTGTTCTGTTTTGGTTGAATGAAGCTGCTCTGATAGAGGGGTAGCGCATCCTGACAGGTTCAATCAGGCCAGCGGACTGTGCTACCACCTCCATAAATGAGGTCAAATTCATCATTAAGGTAGGGAATTAAGGACCACAGAAAGTCAGGAGGCCAGTTTAATGCCTCATGCGAAGGATGCTCCTTTTTACTGGGGCCGGATTAAGGTTTCAGAAAAACATTTGCTCCTTTCCACAGCCTGGAATCTGCCTCGTTGTATTAGGACGTTTGATCCCATAGGTACATGTCAGGGAAAGAGCCCCCCCTGCTGGCCAGACTAGTTTTTCACAAAGTGTCCCCCAAACCATGCACAGAGCAGGCTCGGGCCTGCTTAGCTTTGGAGATTAACCAGAATCTGACTACTGCAACTAACATCTGAACTTTTAACTTTGTGGTTGAATGAAGCTGCTCTGATAGAGGGGTAGCGCATCCTGACAGGTTCAATCAGCCAGCGGAATGTGCTACCACCTCCATAAATGAGGTCAAATTCATCATTAAGGTAGGGAATTAATGACCACAGAGAGTCAGGAGGCCAGTTTAATGCCTCATGCGAAGGATGCTCCTTTTTACAGGTGCCGGATTAAGGTTTCAGAAAAACATTTGCTCCTTTCCACAGCCTGGATTCTGCCTCGTTGTATTAGGACGTTTGATCCCATAGGTACATGTCAGGGAAAGAGCACCCCCTGCTGGTGGGACTAGTTTTTCACAAAGGTAGCGCAACCTGCCAGACTCTATAAGGCCGGCAGATTGCGCTACCACCTCCATAAATGAGGTCAAATTCATCATTAAGGTAGGGAATTAATGACCACAGAAAGTCAGGAGGCCTGTTTAATGCCTCATCCGAAGGACACTCATTTTTACATGGGGCGATTTAATGCTTCATCAAAAGCCTTACAGCGCAGAAGTCATTTTTGTATATTTGGACTTTTGGAACCTAAAGTACATATCAGGGAATGAGCAACCCCTGCTGGCTGGACTAAAACTATCTCATGCAGGAAGATAGTTTACCACAAAGTGTCCCCCATCCATGCACAGACCAGGCTCTGGCCTGCTTAGCTTTAGAGAGTAATCAGAATCTGAATACTGCAAGCAACAGTTGAACTTGTTTTGCTTCAGTTGAATGAAGCTGCTCTGATAGAGGGGTAGCGCATCCTGACAGGTTCAATCAGCCAGCGGAATGTGCTACCACCTCCATAAATGAGGTCAAATTCATCATTAAGGTAGGGAATTAATGACCACAGAAAGTCAGGAGGCCAGTTTAATGCCTTATGCGAAGGATGCTCCTTTTTACAGGAGCCGGATTAAGGTTTCAGAAAAACATTTGCTCCTTTCCACAGCCTGGAATCTGCCTCGTTGTACTAGGACGTTTGATCCCATAGGTACATGTCAGGGAAAGAGCACCCCCTGCTGGTGGGACTAGTTTTTCACAAAGGTAGCGCAACCTGCCAGGCTCTATAAGGCCGGCAGATTGCGCTACCACCTCCATAAATGAGGTCAAATTCATCATTAAGGTAGGGAATTAATGACCACAGAAAGTCAGGAGGCCTGTTTAATGCCTCATCCGAAGGACACTCATTTTTACATGGGTTGATTTAATGCTTCATCAAAAGCCTTACAGCGCAGAAGTCATTTTTGTATATTTGGACTTTTGGAACCTAAAGTACATATCAGGGAATGAGCAACCCCTGCTGGCTGGACTAAAACTATCTCCCGCAGGAAGCTAGTTTTCCACAAAGGGTCTCCCATCCATGTACAGAACCGGCTTGGCCCTGTTTAGCTTTGGAGATTAACCATAATCTGACTACTGCAAGCAACAGTTGAACTTGTTCTGTTTTGCTTGAATGAAGCTGCTCTGATAGAGGGGTAGCGCATCCTGACAGGTTCAATCAGGCCAGCGGAATGTGCTACCACCTCCATAAATGAGGTCAAATTCATCATTAAGGTAGGGAATTAATGACCACAGAAAGTCAGGAGGCCAGTTTAATGCCTCATGCGAAGGATGCTCCTTTTTACAGGTGCCGGATTAAGGTTTCAGAAAAACATTTGCTCCTTTCCACAGCCTGGAATCTGCCTCGTTGTATTAGGACGTTTGATCCCATAGGTACATGTCAGGGAAAGAGCACCCCCTGCTGGTGGGACTAGTTTTTCACAAAGGTAGCGCAACCTGCCAAGCTCTATAAGGCCGGCAGATTGCGTTACCACCTCCATAAATAAGGTCAAATTCATCATTAAGGTAGGGAATTAATGACCACAGAAAGTCAGGAGGCCTGTTTAATGCCTCATCCGAAGGACACTCATTTTTACATGGGGCGATTTAATGCTTCATCAAAAGCTTTACACTGCAGAAGTCATTTTTGTATATTTGGACTTTTGGAACCTAAAGTACATATCAGGGAATGAGCAACCCCTGCTGGGTGGACTGAAACTATCTCCCGCAGGAAGCTAGATTTCCACGAAGAGTCCCCCATCCTTGCACAGAGCAGGGTCAGGCCTGCTTAGCTTTAGAGAGTAACCAGAATCTGACTACAGCAAGCAACAGGTGAACTTGTTCTGTTTCGTTTGAATGAAGCTGCTCTGATAGAGGGGTAGCGCATCCTGACAGGTTCAATCAGGCCAGCGGAATGTGCTACCACCTCCATAAATGAGGTCAAATTCATCATTAAGGTAGGGAATTAATGACCACAGAAAGTCAGGAGGCCAGTTTAATGCCTCTTGCGAAGGACACTCCTTTTTACTGGGGCCGGATTAAGGTTTCATAAAAACATTTGCTCCTTTCCACAGCCTGGAATCTGCCTCGTTGTATTAGGACGTTTGATCCCATAGGTACATGTCAGGGAAAGAGCACCCCCTGCTGGTTTGACTAGTTTTTCACAAAGGTAGCGCAACCTGCCAGGCTATATAAGGCCGGCAGATTACGCCACCAACTCCATGAATGAGGTCAAATTCATCATTAAGGTAGGGAATTAATGACCACAGAAAGTCAGGAGGCCTGTTTAAGGCCTCATCCGAAGGACACTCATTTTTACATGGGGCGATTTAATGCTTCATCAAAAGCCTTACACTGCAGAAGTCATTTTTGTATATTTGGACTTTTGGAACCTAAAGTACATATCATGGAATGAGCAACCCCTGCTGACTGGACTAAAACTATCTCCCACAGGAAGCTAGTTTTCCACAAAGTGTCCCCCATCCATGCACAGAGCAGGCTCGGGCCTGGGTAGCTTTGGAAAGTAACCAGAATCTGACTACTGCACGCAACAGTTGAACTTGTTCTGTTTTGGTTGAATGAAGCTGCTCTGATAGAGGGGTAGCGCATCCTGACAGGTTCAATCAGGCCAGCGGACTGTGCTACCACCTCCATAAATGAGGTCAAATTCATCATTAAGGTAGGGAATTAAGGACCACAGAAAGTCAGGAGGCCAGTTTAATGCCTCATGCGAAGGATGCTCCTTTTTACAGGTGCCGGATTAAGGTTTCAGAAAAACATTTGCTCCTTTCCACAGCCTGGAATCTGCCTCGTTGTATTAGGACGTTTGATCCCATAGGTACATGTCAGGGAAAGAGCACCCCCTGCTGGTGGGACTAGTTTTTCACAAAGGTAGCGCAACCTGCCAGGCTCTATAAGGCCGGCAGATTGCGCTACCACCTCCATAAATGAGGTCAAATTCATCATTAAGGTAGGGAATTAATGACCACAGAAAGTCAGGAGGCCTGTTTAATGCCTCATCCGAAGGACACTCATTTTTACATGGGGCGATTTAGTGCTTCATCAAAAGCCTTACACTGCAGAAGTCATTTTTGTATATTTGGACTTTTGGAACCTAAAGTACATATCAGGGAATGAGCAACCCCTGCTGGCTGGACTAAAACTATCTCCCGCAGGAAACTAGTTTTCCACAAAGGGTCTCCCATCCATGTAGAGAACAGAATTGGCCCTGTTTAGCTTTGGAGATTAACCATAATCTGACTACTGCAAATAACAGTTGAACTTTTGACTTTGTGGTTGAATGAAGCTGCTCTGATAGAGGGGTAGCGTATCCTGACAGGTTCAATCAGGCAAGCGGAATGTGCTACCACCTCCATAAATGCGGTCAAATTCATCATAAAAGGAAGGGAATTAATGACCACAGAAAGTCAGGAGGCCAGTTTAATGCCTCATCCGAAGGACACTCATTTTTACATGGGGCGATTTAATGCTTCATCAAAAGCTTTACACTGCAGAAGTCATTTTTGAATATTTGGACTTTTGGAACCTAAAGCACATATCAGGGAATGAGCAACCCCTGCTGGCTGGACTGAAACTATCTCCTGCAGGAAGCTAGATTTCCACGAAGAGTCCCCCATCCTTGCACAGAGCAGGGTCCGGCCTGCTTAGCTTTAGAGAGTAACCAGAATCTGACTACGGCAAGCAACAGTTGAACTTGTTCTGTTTCGGTTGAATGAAGCTGCTCTGATAGAGGGGTAGCGCATCCTGACAGGTTCAATCAGGCCAGCGGAATGTGCTACCACCTCCATAAATGAGGTCAAATTCATCATAAAAGGAAGGGAATTAATGACCACAGAAAGTCAGGAGGCCAGTTTAATGCCTCTTGCGAAGGACACTCCTTTTTACTGGGGCCGGATTAAGGTTTCATAAAAACATTTGCTCCTTTTCACGGCCTGGAATCTGCCTCGTTGTATTAGGATGTTTGATCCAATAGGTACATTTCAGGGAAAGAGCCCCCCCTGCTGGCCAGACTAGTTTTTCACAAAGGAAGCACAACCTGCCAAGCTCTATAAGGCCGGCTGAATGCATTACCACCTCCATTAATGAGGTCAAATTCATCATTAAGGTAGGGAATTAATGACCACAGAAAGTCAGGAGGCCAGTTTAATGCCTCATGCGAAGGACGCTCCTTTTTACAGGTGCCGGATTAAGGTTTCAGAAAAACATTTGCTCCTTTCCACAGCCTGGAATCTGCCTCGTTGTATTAGGACTTTTGATCCCATAGGTACATGTCAGGGAAAGAGCACCCCCTGCTGGTTTGACTAGTTTTTCACAAAGGTAGCGCAACCTGCCAGGCTATATAAGGCCGGCAGATTACGCTACCACCTCCATGAATGAGGTCAAATTCATCATTAAGGTAGGGAATTAATGACCACAGAAAGTCAGGAGGCCTGTTTAATGCCTCATCCGAAGGACACTCATCTTTACATGGGGCAATTTAATGCTTCATCAAAAGCCTTACACTGCAGAAGTCATTTTTGTATATTTTGACTTTTGGAACCTAAAGTACATATCAGGGAATGAGCAACCCCTGCTGGCTGGACTAAAACTATCTACCGCAGGAAGCTAGTTTTTCACAAAGTGTCCCCCATCCATACACAGAGCAGGCTCGGGGCTGCTTAGCTTTAGAGAGTAACCAGAATCTGACTACTGCAAGCAACAGTTGAACTTGTTCTGTTTCGGTTGAATGAAGCTGCTCTGATAGAGGGGTAGCGTATCCTGACAGGTTCAATCAGGCCAGCGGAATGTGCTACCACCTCCATAAATGAGGTCAAATTCATCATTAAGGTAGGGAATTAATGACCACAGAAAGTCAGGAGGCCAGTTTAATGCCTTATGCAAAGGATGCTCCTTTTTACAGGTGCCGGATTAAGGTTTCAGAAAAACATTTGCTCCTTTCCACAGCCTGGAATCTGCCTCGTTGTATTAGGACGTTTGATCCCATAGGTACATGTCAGGGAAAGAGCACCCCCTGCTGGTGGGACTAGTTTTTCACAAAGGTAGCGCAACCTGCCAGGCTCTATAAGGCCGGCAGATTGCGCTACCACCTCCATAAATGAGGTCAAATTCATCATTAAGGTAGGGAATTAATGACCACAGAAAGTCAGGAGGCCAGTTTAATGCCTCTTGCGAAGGACACTCCTTTTTACTGGGGCCGGATTAAGGTTTCATAAAAACATTTGCTCCTTTTCACGGCCTGGAATCTGCCTCGTTGTATTAGGATGTTTGATCCAATAGGTACATTTCAGGGAAAGAGCCCCCCCTGCTGGCCAGACTAGTTTTTCACAAAGGAAGCACAACCTGCCAAGCTCTATAAGGCCGGCTGAATGCATTACCACCTCCATTAATGAGGTCAAATTCATCATTAAGGTAGGGAATTAATGACCACAGAAAGTCAGGAGGCCAGTTTAATGCCTCATGCGAAGGACGCTCCTTTTTACAGGTGCCGGATTAAGGTTTCAGAAAAACATTTGCTCCTTTCCACAGCCTGGAATCTGCTTCGTTGTATTAGGACTTTTGATCCCATAAGTACATGTCAGGGAAAGAGCACCCCCTGCTGGTTTGACTAGTTTTTCACAAAGGTAGCGCAACCTGCCAGGCTATATAAGGCCGGCAGATTATGCTACCACCTCCATGAATGAGGTCAAATTCATCATTAAGGTAGGGAATTAATGACCACAGAAAGTCAGGAGGCCTGTTTAATGCCTCATCCGAAGGACACTCATTTTTACATGGGGCGATTTAATGCTTTATCAAAAGCCTTACACTGCAGAAGTAATTTTTGTATATTTGGACTTTTGGAACCTAAAGTACATATCATGGAATGAGCAACCCCTGCTGACTGGACTAAAACTATCTCCCACAGGAAGCTAGTTTTCCACAAAGTGTCCCCCATCCATGCACAGAGCAGGCTCAGGCCTGGTTAGCTTTGGAAAGTAACCAGAATCTGACTACTGCACGCAACAGTTGAGCTTGTTCTGTTTCGGTTGAATGAAGCTGCTCTGATAGAGGGGTAGCGCAGCCTGACAGGTTCAATCAGGCCAGCGGACTGTGCTACCACCTCCATAAATGAGGTCAAATTCATCATTAAGGTAGGGAATTAATGACCACAGAAAGTCAGGAGGCCAGTTTAATGCCTCATGCGAAGGATGCTCCTTTTTACAGGTGCCGGATTAAGGTTTCAGAAAAACATTTGCTCCTTTCCACAGCCTGGAATCTGCCTCGTTGTATTAGGACGTTTGATCCCATAAGTACATGTCAGGGAAAGAGCCCCCCCTGCTGGCCAGACTAGTTTTTCACAAAGTGTCCCCCAACCATGCACAGAGCAGGCACGGGCCTGCTTAGCTTTGGAGATTAACCAGAATCTGACTACTGCAAGTAACATCGGAACTTTTAACTTTGTGGTTGAATGAAGCTGCTCTGATAGAGGGGTAGCGCATCCTGACAGGTTCAATCAGCGAGCGGAATGTGCTACCACCTCCATAAATGAGGTCAAATTCATCATTAAGGTAGGGAATTAATGACCACAGAAAGTCAGGAGGCCTGTTTAATGCCTCATCCGAAGGACACTCATTTTTACATGGGGCGATTTAATGCTTCATCAAAAGCCTTACAGCGCAGAAGTCATTTTTGTATATTTGGACTTTTGGAACCTAAAGTACATATCAGGGAATGAGCAACCCCTGCTGGCTGGACTAAAACTATCTCATGCAGGAAGATAGTTTACCACAAAGTGTCCCCCATCCATGCACAGACCAGGCTCTGGCCTGCTTAGCTTTAGAGAGTAACCAGAATCTGACTACTGCAAGCAACAGATGAACTTGTTTTGTTTCAGTTGAATGAAGCTGCTCTGATAGAGGGGTAGCGCATCCTGACAGGTTCAATCAGCCAGCGGAATGTGCTACCACCTCCATAAATGAGGTCAAATTCATCATTAAGGTAGGGAATTAATGACCACAGAAAGTCAGGAGGCCAGTTTAATGCCTCATGCGAAGGATGCTCCTTTTTACAGGTGCCGGATTAAGGTTTCAGAAAAACATTTGCTCCTTTCCACAGCCTGGAATCTGCCTCGTTGTATTAGGACGTTTGATCCCATAGGTACATGTCAGGGAAAGAGCACCCCCTGCTGGTGGGACTAGTTTTTCACAAAGGTAGCGCAACCTGCCAGACTCTATAAGGCCGGCAGATTGCGCTACCACCTCCATAAATGAGGTCAAATTCATCATTAAGGTAGGGAATTAATGACCACAGAAAGTCAGGAGGCCTGATTAATGCCTCATCCGAAGGACACTCATTTTTACATGGGGCGATTTAATGCTTCATCAAAAGCCTTACAGCGCAGAAGTCATTTTTGTATATTTGGACTTTTGGAACCTAAAGTACATATCAGGGAATGAGCAACCCCTGCTGGCTGGACTAAAACTATCTCCCGCAGGAAGCTAGTTTTCCACAAAGGGTCTCCCATCCATGTACAGAACAGGCTTGGCCCTGTTTAGTTTTGGAGATTAACCATAATCTGACTACTGCAAGCAACAGTTGAACTTGTTCTGTTTTGGTTGAATGAAGCTGCTCTGATAGAGGGGTAGCGCATCCTGACAGGTTCAATCAGGCCAGCGGAATGTGCTACCACCTCCATAAATGAGGTCAAATTCATCATCAAGGTAGGGAATTAATGACCACAGAAAGTCAGGAGGCCTGTTTAATGCCTCATCCGAAGGACACTCATTTTTACATGGGGAGATTTAATGCTTCATCAAAAGCCTTACAGCGCAGAAATCATTTTTGTATATTTGGACTTTTGGAACTAAAGTACATATCAGGGAATGAGCAACCCCTGCTGGCTGGACTAAAACTATCTCCCGCAGGAAGCTAGTTTTCCACAAAGGGTCTCCCATCCATGTACAGAACAGGCTTGGCCCTGTTTAGTTTTGGAGATTAACCATAATCTGACTACTGCAAATAACAGTCGAACTTTTAAATTGTGGTTGAATGAAGCTGTTCTGATAGAGGGGTAGCGTATCCTGACAGGTTCAATCAGGCAAGCGGAATGTGCTACCACCTCCATAAATGAGGTCAAATTCATCATTACGGTAGGGAATTAATGACCACAGAAAGTCAGGAGGCTAGTTTAATGCCTCTTGCGAAGGACACTCCTTTTTAGTGGGGCCGGATTAAGGTTTCAGAAAAACATTTGCTCCTTTCCACAGCCTGGAATCTGCCTCGTTGTATTAGGACGTTTGATCCCATAGGTACATGTCAGGGAAAGAGCCCCCCTGCTGGCCAGACTAGTTTTTCACAAAGGAAGCGCAACCTGCCAAGCCCTATAAGGCCGGCGGAATGCACTACCACCTCCATGAATGAGGTCAAATTCATCATTAAGGTAGGGAATTAATGACCACAGAAAGTCAGGAGGCCTGTTTAATGCCTCATCCGAAGGACACTCATCTTTACATGGGGCGATTTAATGCTTCATCAAAAGCCTTACACTGCAGAAGTCATTTTTGTATATTTTGACTTTTGGAACCTAAAGTACATATCAGGGAATGAGCAACCCCTGCTGGCTGGACTAAAACTATCTACCGCAGGAAGCTAGTTTTTCACAAAGTGTCCCCCATCCATACACAGAGCAGGCTCGGGGCTGCTTAGCTTTAGAGAGTAACCAGAATCTGACTACTGCAAGCAACAGTTTAACTTGTTCTGTTTCGGTTGAATGAAGCTGCTCTGATAGAGGGGTAGCGTATCCTGACAGGTTCAATCAGGCCAGCGGAATGTGCTACCACCTCCATAAATGAGGTCAAATTCATCATTAAGGTAGGGAATTAATGACCACAGAAAGTCAGGAGGCCAGTTTAATGCCTTATGCAAAGGATGCTCCTTTTTACAGGTGCCGGATTAAGGTTTCAGAAAAACATTTGCTCCTTTCCACAGCCTGGAATCTGCCTCGTTGTATTAGGACGTTTGATCCCATAGGTACATGTCAGGGAAAGAGCACCCCCTGCTGGTGGGACTAGTTTTTCACAAAGGTAGCGCAACCTGCCAGGCTCTATAAGGCCGGCAGATTGCGCTACCACCTCCATAAATGAGGTCAAATTCATCATTAAGGTAGGGAATTAATGACCACAGAAAGTCAGGAGGCCAGTTTAATGCCTCTTGCGAAGGACACTCCTTTTTACTGGGGCCGGATTAAGGTTTCATAAAAACATTTGCTCCTTTTCACGGCCTGGAATCTGCCTCGTTGTATTAGGATGTTTGATCCAATAGGTACATTTCAGGGAAAGAGCACCCCCTGCTGGTTTGACTAGTTTTTCACAAAGGTAGCGCAACCTGCCAGGCTATATAAGGCCGGCAGATTGCGCTACCACCTCCATAAATGAGGTCAAATTCATCATTAAGGTAGGGAATTAATGACCACAGAAAGTCAGGAGGCCAGTTTAATGCCTCATGCGAAGGACGCTCCTTTTTACAGGTGCCGGATTAAGGTTTCAGAAAAACATTTGCTCCTTTCCACAGCCTGGAATCTGCTTCGTTGTATTAGGACTTTTGATCCCATAAGTACATGTCAGGGAAAGAGCACCCCCTGCTGGTTTGACTAGTTTTTCACAAAGGTAGCGCAACCTGCCAGGCTATATAAGGCCGGCAGATTATGCTACCACCTCCATGAATGAGGTCAAATTCATCATTAAGGTAGGGAATTAATGACCACAGAAAGTCAGGAGGCCTGTTTAATGCCTCATCCGAAGGACACTCATTTTTACATGGGGCGATTTAATGCTTTATCAAAAGCCTTACACTGCAGAAGTAATTTTTGTATATTTGGACTTTTGGAACCTAAAGTACATATCATGGAATGAGCAACCCCTGCTGACTGGACTAAAACTATCTCCCACAGGAAGCTAGTTTTCCACAAAGTGTCCCCCATCCATGCACAGAGCAGGCTCAGGCCTGGTTAGCTTTGGAAAGTAACCAGAATCTGACTACTGCACGCAACAGTTGAGCTTGTTCTGTTTCGGTTGAATGAAGCTGCTCTGATAGAGGGGTAGCGCAGCCTGACAGGTTCAATCAGGCCAGCGGACTGTGCTACCACCTCCATAAATGAGGTCAAATTCATCATTAAGGTAGGGAATTAATGACCACAGAAAGTCAGGAGGCCAGTTTAATGCCTCATGCGAAGGATGCTCCTTTTTACAGGTGCCGGATTAAGGTTTCAGAAAAACATTTGCTCCTTTCCACAGCCTGGAATCTGCCTCGTTGTATTAGGACGTTTGATCCCATAAGTACATGTCAGGGAAAGAGCCCCCCCTGCTGGCCAGACTAGTTTTTCACAAAGTGTCCCCCAACCATGCACAGAGCAGGCACGGGCCTGCTTAGCTTTGGAGATTAACCAGAATCTGACTACTGCAAGTAACATCGGAACTTTTAACTTTGTGGTTGAATGAAGCTGCTCTGATAGAGGGGTAGCGCATCCTGACAGGTTCAATCAGCGAGCGGAATGTGCTACCACCTCCATAAATGAGGTCAAATTCATCATTAAGGTAGGGAATTAATGACCACAGAAAGTCAGGAGGCCTGTTTAATGCCTCATCCGAAGGACACTCATTTTTACATGGGGCGATTTAATGCTTCATCAAAAGCCTTACAGCGCAGAAGTCATTTTTGTATATTTGGACTTTTGGAACCTAAAGTACATATCAGGGAATGAGCAACCCCTGCTGGCTGGACTAAAACTATCTCATGCAGGAAGATAGTTTACCACAAAGTGTCCCCCATCCATGCACAGACCAGGCTCTGGCCTGCTTAGCTTTAGAGAGTAACCAGAATCTGACTACTGCAAGCAACAGATGAACTTGTTTTGTTTCAGTTGAATGAAGCTGCTCTGATAGAGGGGTAGCGCATCCTGACAGGTTCAATCAGCCAGCGGAATGTGCTACCACCTCCATAAATGAGGTCAAATTCATCATTAAGGTAGGGAATTAATGACCACAGAAAGTCAGGAGGCCAGTTTAATGCCTCATGCGAAGGATGCTCCTTTTTACAGGTGCCGGATTAAGGTTTCAGAAAAACATTTGCTCCTTTCCACAGCCTGGAATCTGCCTCGTTGTATTAGGACGTTTGATCCCATAGGTACATGTCAGGGAAAGAGCACCCCCTGCTGGTGGGACTAGTTTTTCACAAAGGTAGCGCAACCTGCCAGACTCTATAAGGCCGGCAGATTGCGCTACCACCTCCATAAATGAGGTCAAATTCATCATTAAGGTAGGGAATTAATGACCACAGAAAGTCAGGAGGCCTGATTAATGCCTCATCCGAAGGACACTCATTTTTACATGGGGCGATTTAATGCTTCATCAAAAGCCTTACAGCGCAGAAGTCATTTTTGTATATTTGGACTTTTGGAACCTAAAGTACATATCAGGGAATGAGCAACCCCTGCTGGCTGGACTAAAACTATCTCCCGCAGGAAGCTAGTTTTCCACAAAGGGTCTCCCATCCATGTACAGAACAGGCTTGGCCCTGTTTAGCTTTGGAGATTAACCATAATCTGACTACTGCAAGCAACAGTTGAACTTGTTCTGTTTTGGTTGAATGAAGCTGCTCTGATAGAGGGGTAGCGCATCCTGACAGGTTCAATCAGGCCAGCGGAATGTGCTACCACCTCCATAAATGAGGTCAAATTCATCATCAAGGTAGGGAATTAATGACCACAGAAAGTCAGGAGGCCTGTTTAATGCCTCATCCGAAGGACACTCATTTTTACATGGGGAGATTTAATGCTTCATCAAAAGCCTTACAGCGCAGAAATCATTTTTGTATATTTGGACTTTTGGAACTAAAGTACATATCAGGGAATGAGCAACCCCTGCTGGCTGGACTAAAACTATCTCCCGCAGGAAGCTAGTTTTCCACAAAGGGTCTCCCATCCATGTACAGAACAGGCTTGGCCCTGTTTAGTTTTGGAGATTAACCATAATCTGACTACTGCAAATAACAGTCGAACTTTTAAATTGTGGTTGAATGAAGCTGTTCTGATAGAGGGGTAGCGTATCCTGACAGGTTCAATCAGGCAAGCGGAATGTGCTACCACCTCCATAAATGAGGTCAAATTCATCATTACGGTAGGGAATTAATGACCACAGAAAGTCAGGAGGCTAGTTTAATGCCTCTTGCGAAGGACACTCCTTTTTAGTGGGGCCGGATTAAGGTTTCAGAAAAACATTTGCTCCTTTCCACAGCCTGGAATCTGCCTCGTTGTATTAGGACGTTTGATCCCATAGGTACATGTCAGGGAAAGAGCCCCCCTGCTGGCCAGACTAGTTTTTCACAAAGGAAGCGCAACCTGCCAAGCCCTATAAGGCCGGCGGAATGCACTACCACCTCCATGAATGAGGTCAAATTCATCATTAAGGTAGGGAATTAATGACCACAGAAAGTCAGGAGGCCTGTTTAATGCCTCATCCGAAGGACACTCATCTTTACATGGGGCGATTTAATGCTTCATCAAAAGCCTTACACTGCAGAAGTCATTTTTGTATATTTTGACTTTTGGAACCTAAAGTACATATCAGGGAATGAGCAACCCCTGCTGGCTGGACTAAAACTATCTACCGCAGGAAGCTAGTTTTTCACAAAGTGTCCCCCATCCATACACAGAGCAGGCTCGGGGCTGCTTAGCTTTAGAGAGTAACCAGAATCTGACTACTGCAAGCAACAGTTGAACTTGTTCTGTTTCGGTTGAATGAAGCTGCTCTGATAGAGGGGTAGCGTATCCTGACAGGTTCAATCAGGCCAGCGGAATGTGCTACCACCTCCATAAATGAGGTCAAATTCATCATTAAGGTAGGGAATTAATGACCACAGAAAGTCAGGAGGCCAGTTTAATGCCTTATGCAAAGGATGCTCCTTTTTACAGGTGCCGGATTAAGGTTTCAGAAAAACATTTGCTCCTTTCCACAGCCTGGAATCTGCCTCGTTGTATTAGGACGTTTGATCCCATAGGTACATGTCAGGGAAAGAGCACCCCCTGCTGGTGGGACTAGTTTTTCACAAAGGTAGCGCAACCTGCCAGGCTCTACAAGGCCGGCAGATTGCGCTACCACCTCCATAAATGAGGTCAAATTCATCATTAAGGTAGGGAATTAATGACCACAGAAAGTCAGGAGGCCAGTTTAATGCCTAATCCGAAGGACACTCATTTTTACATGGGGAGATTTAATGCTTCATCAAAAGCCTTACAGCGCAGAAATCATTTTTGTATATTTGGACTTTTGGAACTAAAGTACATATCAGGGAATGAGCAACCCCTGCTGGCTGGACTAAAACTATCTCCCGCAGGAAGCTAGTTTTCCACAAAGGGTCTCCCATCCATGTACAGAACAGGCTTGGCCCTGTTTAGTTTTGGAGATTAACCATAATCTGACTACTGCAAATAACAGTCGAACTTTTAAATTGTGGTTGAATGAAGCTGCTCTGATAGAGGGGTAGCGTATCCTGACAGGTTCAATCAGGCAAGCGGAATGTGCTACCACCTCCATAAATGAGGTCAAATTCATCATTACGGTAGGGAATTAATGACCACAGAAAGTCAGGAGGCTAGTTTAATGCCTCTTGCGAAGGACACTCCTTTTTAGTGGGGCCGGATTAAGGTTTCAGAAAAACATTTGCTCCTTTCCACAGCCTGGAATCTGCCTCGTTGTATTAGGACGTTTGATCCCATAGGTACATGTCAGGGAAAGAGCCCCCCTGCTGGCCAGACTAGTTTTTCACAAAGGAAGCGCAACCTGCCAAGCTCTATAAGGCCGGCGGAATGCACTACCACCTCCATGAATGAGGTCAAATTCATCATTAAGGTAGGGAATTAATGACCACAGAAAGTCAGGAGGCCTGTTTAATGCCTCATCCGAAGGACACTCATCTTTACATGGGGCGATTTAATGCTTCATCAAAAGCCTTACACTGCAGAAGTCATTTTTGTATATTTTGACTTTTGGAACCTAAAGTACATATCAGGGAATGAGCAACCCCTGCTGGCTGGACTAAAACTATCTACCGCAGGAAGCTAGTTTTTCACAAAGTGTCCCCCATCCATACACAGAGCAGGCTCGGGGCTGCTTAGCTTTAGAGAGTAACCAGAATCTGACTACTGCAAGCAACAGTTGAACTTGTTCTGTTTCGTTTGAATGAAGCTGCTCTGATAGAGGGGTAGCGTATCCTGACAGGTTCAATCAGGCCAGCGGAATGTGCTACCACCTCCATAAATGAGGTCAAATTCATCATTAAGGTAGGGAATTAATGACCACAGAAAGTCAGGAGGCCAGTTTAATGCCTTATGCAAAGGATGCTCCTTTTTACAGGTGCCGGATTAAGGTTTCAGAAAAACATTTGCTCCTTTCCACAGCCTGGAATCTGCCTCGTTGTATTAGGACGTTTGATCCCATAGGTACATGTCAGGGAAAGAGCACCCCCTGCTGGTGGGACTAGTTTTTCACAAAGGTAGCGCAACCTGCCAGGCTCTACAAGGCCGGCAGATTGCGCTACCACCTCCATAAATGAGGTCAAATTCATCATTAAGGTAGGGAATTAATGACCACAGAAAGTCAGGAGGCCAGTTTAATGCCTCATCCGAAGGACACTCATTTTTACATGGGGCGATTTAATGCTTCATCAAAAGCTTTACACTGCAGAAGTCATTTTTGAATATTTGGACTTTTGGAACCTAAAGTACATATCAGGGAATGAGCAACCCCTGCTAGCTGGACTGAAACTATCTCCTGCAGGAAGCTAGATTTCCACGAAGAGTCCCCCATCCTTGCACAAAGCAGGGTCAGGCCTGCTTAGCTTTAGAGAGTAACCAGAATCTGACTTTTTTTTTTTTTTTTTTTTTTTTTATTAAAAAATACATATATATACACACATTTTAAATCATCATGACATTCAACAGGTCATATACATACATTACATATTACAGTTCACAGTGATTTATTACACGATTACATGTGTACACAGGGATAAGAAGATAAGTGAGAAGAAGAAAAAAAAAAAACTTTAAATTAAATAAGGGGATCAAAACAGAATCATTCAGGCAACTCTATTTTAGTACCATCTGGGCTGTCCATAATAAAAGGATTATTTAAAATAAAAGTTTTATAAAAAACAATCTTGTTCTCTTCCATTTTAAAATATTCTTCAGCAGTTCTAATATATTGTTCCAGTTTTCTTTTGTACATTTTCCAAACATCTATTTTTGCACGTTTGTTTTTCACAATGTTTCTCCTTTCCCAAATAACATTTCTTGCAACAGATAAAAAAAGATTGACCATCTTTGTTTTACTTCCATTAAACCCAAATAAAAACATTTTACACCATTCTAAATCTCTCTCAATTTCATCTTCTCTATTTGTCATCATCTGTTTAATCATTTCTTTTAGCTTTACCATAAAAGTATTTAATTTAGCACATTTTAAAAACAAGTGCATAATACTTTCATTTTCTAATTCACATACTTTACATATTGCATTATCACTGCTTCCAATTTGTGCCAGCTTTGTTTCAGTAAATATCACATTGTGTCTGATAAAATAATCCAAGCATTCAAGTTTTGTGTCTAAATATTTCCACTTTAAATTTTTCCAAATTCCTTCCTCATCAATATCCACAAAAATCCTTTTCCAGAACTGTTCTGCGACTGGTCTTTTGTACACTTTGTTTCTAAAACATACATAAACATTTTTAAAAGTACATTCCTGAAAGTCTTTGGCTTTTTCTTTTAAGACCACTTTCACATTATCATTGCTTTTATCATTCTGTTCAATTTTCTCTATCCATTCTTTAGGTATTGCACTTTTCACTATTTCAAACTGTTTCTCCAGAGTTTCTCTTTTAACATCTTCACCAATCTCATCCATAGCATCAACAATTACTTGGCTTGGTAAAAAACCTTCTTTTATCTCATATAAAACATCTTTGACTTGACATACACCAGCCTTCAACCAATGTTTAAAAAATACTTCTTTCTCTTGTGTTAAAATATTAGCATTTAAAAACAATGGTTGATTTAATAACATTTTTCTTCCTTCAGGTTTAAACTCAACCAAATTTAGAAACTCTGCCCATGCTTGTAAAACCTCTTTGTAAAAATCAGGAATTCCAGTCATCATGTTCTGTTTCAGTTTCATCCATAAAATGTCATCATTTATATTAAAACCACCACATTTGTTAAGATAATACCTCATTACATGCTTCCATTCTGCTTTAAAATCCTTGTTTAAATACCTTTTCACCACTTTAACTCTCAAGCTTTTCTTTCTTATTTCTGGGTCTATCAATCCCATTCCACCTTCATCTGTTGCACCTATTAAAACATTATACGCAATTCTTGGTGGTTTCCCTTCCCAAATAAAATTCAGGACACATTTTTTTATTCTTTGTACATGCCAGTGTTCCATAGGGATGACTCCTAAGACGTACCACATTTTCGACAACATCAGCGTATTTACAATTAAAATCTTTCCCATTAAATTCAACCTTCTTTGTTTCCACCATTCCAACCTCCTTTCCATTCTTCCTATTATTTCATCCCACATTATTTCATTAACTCTCTTTTCATTTTCTCCCATTGTTATCCCTAAAATCTTAATTTCTTGCTGATTTTTGAAATTAAAAGCATCTGGTAAAATGCATACATTCCCAATTCTCATAACCACAGTTTTTTCCATATTTACTTTAGCACCTGATCCATCACAATATTTTTTAATAATTTCCATAGCATTTGTCACACTTTCAATATCCTTTAAAATTAATGTAGTGTCATCCGCATACTGGTAAATTTTCTGTTCTTCTTTAATCTCTATAATTTTAATTCCATTTATTCTTTTTTCCTTCATTATAGCTAGACCCAAAGCTTCAGTCACTAGACTGTACAGCTGAGCAGATAATGGACATCCCTGTTTTATGGATCTTGTTATACTAAAGCATTCTGTAATAAAACCATTACATTTAATACAGCTCATAGCACCATTATACAAACACTTCATCCATCTTAAAAACTTTTCTCCAAACCCAAACTTTTTTAAAACCCCAAATAAAAAGTTATGTTCAACTCTGTCAAATGCTTTCTCAAAATCAACACTAATTACATATCCCTCTTTCTTTTCTTCTTTCATATATTGTATTACATCTCTTATACTGCTTGTTATATCTGTGATGTCTTTTCCTTTCACTCCATATGCCTGACTAGTTTTAATAATACTCGGTAAAATCTTTTTAAGTCTGTTTGCTAAAACCTTGGCTAATACTTTAAAATCTGTATTTAACATCGTAAGGGGTCTGTAGTTAATCAAATCATTTTTTCCACCTTTTTTCTTATATATTAATTTCACTAAACCTATTCTCATTAAATGTGTAGCTTCTTTCTTTTCAAAAATTACTTCAAAGATTTCCTTTAAAATTGGTGCTAAAACATCTTTAAAAACTTTATAAAATTCAGATACTAATCCATCTAAACCTGGGCTTTTCCCATTATTTAATTGCATTATAGCTTCCTTAATTTCTTCTATTTGTATTTCTTCATCACACATATTTATATCATCTTCTGTTATACTTTCCTCAATTTGTTCCAATAAAAATTGTTCGTCTTTTTCATTTATTTGACCTTTTTTAAAAAGGCCTTCATAAAAATTTCTAACTTCTTTCAAAATATCCTGTACTTCTTTTATTTTTTCACCATTTTTCTTCTTTAATTCTCTTATGATTTCTACATTTCCCTTACTTTCTTCTAAACTAAAAAAGAATTTTGTACATTTCTCGCCTTCTACAAGATATTTTGCTTTACTTCTAACCATAGCACCTCTACATTTCTTTTCTTCTATGTTTCGTAATTCTTCTTCCAAGTTTATTATTTTTTCTATATCTACATTTTCTTGGTTCAATTTATCATTTAGTTCTTTTCTAACCTCCACTTCTTTATTTCTTTTAGCTTTTTGTATTAATTTACTCATTTCTATAGTATACTTTTTAATTTCATATTTTGTATTATCCCACCATATTCGTTTATCTTCTTGATACATCCTATTCTGTTTTTCTGTATTTATTATATCCACTATTGTCTTTCTATAAGATTCTATTTTTAAAATTTCTGTGTTTAAGATCCATACGCCATTACCTCTTTCAGCTTCGTTAAAATCAATATTCAAAATGAAAAACTTGTGATCACTCAAAGCTGTTTCTTTGTAATAAACACTCTGTATAAAATCCCCCAGTTTTCTCTTGCATAGAATAAAATCAATTCTGCTTTGTTTTAAAATATTACCTACTATTTGTCTTCTTGAATATTCTCTTCTTCCCTCATTTCTTATTCTCCATATGTCAACTACTTCACGCTCATCCATTAAGTTCTCCAACTCTTTTCTCCCGCTGTCACTCTTAAAAATCATGCCATCTGCTAAATCAATTCTGTTCAAGGCCGTGTTAAAATCACCAATTAAAATTGTTTCTCCCCATAAAGTCATTAAACCCTTTAGTCTATTAAAGAATTCCTTCTTTTCTTTTCCTACTACCGGAGCATGAATGTTACATAAAACCATATTATTTTCCTTAATCTTAATCGCTAAAGATTTCCCTTCTTTGTCATTATATATTTCTTCGACATCATTACATACATTTTTTTTAACTAAAATGGCAACCCCTCTCCCCATCCTTCCATCACCATTATTATAAAATATATTTCCTGTCCATCCCCTTTTAAGATCATCCATTATAGCTTCATTCCAGTTTGTCTCTTGTATAAATATAAGATTTTGTTTTTTACACAGCTCCTTAACCTTGTCAAATTTTCCGAGATTCAATAAACCTCTTACATTAATAGAAACAATACTTAAAGACATACATAAATGAAAAACATTACATATCAGTCCCATCAATCCGCACTTTCTTTTTCCCTAGACGCATCACGCATAGTCTTTATCAGTTCACTCTTTTTACTCAATCTGTTCCTTACAAATTTTAGATTTGGAGTTACCTTAATTTTCCTTCTTCTTACTTGCAATCCATTTGCTTGCTCGTGTTCTTCAGTATTTTGCTCATCCATTCTCTCACTTACGTCCATTTGTGTGTTTGATAAGTCCAAAGATGTCCATGTATCACTCAGTTCATTTGTTTTGCCATTGTCTTTTTCCAGCTGTTCTTTATGTGTTTCCGATATCTCCACAATCAAACGATCATCTTTCTCCATATTACAACACTTTTCCACTTCTCCCGTCACTTGACTGCATGTTGTATCTTTGTGTTCTGTTATTGTCTCCATTTCTTCTGTTGTGTTATTATTACTTGTATCCACCTTTTCTGTTTCATCCTGTATCTCACCATCATTGTCCATAGCCTCATTATCCTCTTCATGATCTCCCGTTTCGTTGTCATCATTCATCCAGCACTCGCACTTCATCAAAGCTCTGTTGCAATCTGGACATTTAACAGCAGTGCAGTTCCTGGCATAATGTCCCTGCTCCTCACACTCATGACATTTAAAATTCGGACAGTTTTTTAAAATGTGCCCCGGATCCATGCACAATCGACATATTTTCATCTGACGGTCATGCATAATCCGAAAATACTGTGTTCCTTCGGCTGTCTCGAATTTTGTGCTGTAAGGCAGTGATGCCACCTCCTTCGGGAATCTCACCTTCAGGTATCTTGTGCCATCTGCAATGTCAGTGCCCGGATAAAATCTCCTTTTAATATCAGAAACCGGTATCACTTTCCATAAAGCCAGTTTTTCAAATATCAGTTCATCTTGTAAGTAGGCCGGCAAGTGCATGAATGAAACCATATACTCTCGTGTCTCCAATGCTCTTAATTCACAATCTTTATCTTTAACTTTTAGTCCATCCTATAGCTCATTACACAGTTGTTCAGTTAATAGTGTCAGTTCATATTCCTTATCCATTCGTGGTCTTACCGCTATTAATTTTCCAGCTCCAAGTTTTTCCGTCACAGCTTTAATCACATCCTCTGCTTTTCCATCGATCACATCTTTTAAATCCACAATGATTGTTGCTTCCTTTGAATACACCTTTTCCTTCCTTCCAGTCTTTTTTGCGTCGTTTGTGGCCGTCTTTTGTCCTATATCCTTTTCTTTGTCTCTCTGTTTGTCCATGCCATGCTCATTTTCTTTGTCTTTCTCCATTTTGTGTAAGCACAGCGGCTCCCCAAACAGTAAAAACTGCTGGGGAGCACGTATAAAGTTAAACTAACCACTAAAATAAAGTAATAAACGTACAAAGTAAACAAAAACAAAATAAATCAGAGATTTCTCTCAAGCACCCTTTCTACAAAAATCACTTCCTGAACTGCTCAGTAGCGCCCTCTGGGGTAGCGTGTCCTGCCAGGTTCAATCAGCCAGCGGAATGTGCTACCACCTCCATAAATGAGGTCAAATTCATCATTAAGGTAGGGAATTAATGACCACAGAAAGTCAGGAGGCCTGTTTAATGCCTCATCCGAAGGACACTCCTTTTTACTGGGGCCGGATTAAGGTTTCAGAAAAACATTTGCTCCTTTCCACAGCCTGGATTCTGCCTCGTTGTATTAGGACGTTTGATCCCATAGGTACATGTCAGGGAAAGAGCACCCCCTGCTGGTGGGACTAGTTTTTCACAAAGGTAGCGCAACCTGCCAGACTCTATAAGGCCGGCAGATTGCGCTACCACCTCCATAAATGAGGTCAAATTCATCATTAAGGTAGGGAATTAATGACCACAGAAAGTCAGGAGGCCTGTTTAATGCCTCATCCGAAGGACACTCATTTTTACATGGGGCGATTTAATGCTTCATCAAAAGCCTTACAGCGCAGAAGTCATTTTTGTATATTTGGACTTTTGGAACCTAAAGTACATATCAGGGAATGAGCAACCCCTGCTGGCTGGACTAAAACTATCTCATGCAGGAAGATAGTTTACCACAAAGTGTCCCCCATCCATGCACAGACCAGGCTCTGGCCTGCTTAGCTTTAGAGAGTAACCAGAATCTGAATACTGCAAGCAACAGTTGAACTTGTTTTGCTTCAGTTGAATGAAGCTGCTCTGATAGAGGGGTAGCGCATCCTGACAGGTTCAATCAGGCCAGCGGAATGTGCTACCACCTCCATAAATGAGGTCAAATTCATCATTAAGGTAGGGAATTAATGACCACAGAAAGTCAGGAGGCCAGTTTAATGCCTCATGCGAAGGATGCTCCTTTTTACAGGTGCCGGATTAAGGTTTCAGAAAAACATTTGCTCCTTTCCACAGCCTGGAATCTGCCTCGTTGTATTAGGACGTTTGATCCCATAGGTACATGTCAGGGAAAGAGCACCCCCTGCTGGTGGGACTAGTTTTTCACAAAGGTAGCGCAACCTGCCAGGCTCTATAAGGCCGGCAGATTGCGCTACCACCTCCATAAATGAGGTCAAATTCATCATTAAGGTAGGGAATTAATGACCACAGAAAGTCAGGAGGCCTGTTTAATGCCTCATCCAAAGGACACTCATTTTTACATGGGGCGATTTAATGCTTCATCAAAAGCTTTACACTGCAGAAGTCATTTTTGTATATTTGGACTTTTGGAACCTAAAGTACATATCAGGGAATGAGCAACCCCTGCTGGGTGGACTGAAACTATCTCCCGCAGGAAGCTAGATTTCCACGAAGAGTCCCCCATCCTTGCACAGAGCAGGGTCAGGCCTGCTTAGCTTTAGAGAGTAACCAGAATCCGACTACGGCAAGCAACAGTTGAACTTGTTCTGTTTCGTTTGAATGAAGCTGCTCTGATAGAGGGGTAGCGCATCCTGACAGGTTCAATCAGGCCAGCGGAATGTGCTACCACCTCCATAAATGAGGTCAAATTCATCATTAAGGTAGGGAATTAATGACCACAGAAAGTCAGGAGGCCAGTTTAATGCCTCTTGCGAAGGACACTCCTTTTTACTGGGGCCGGATTAAGGTTTCATAAAAACATTTGCTCCTTTTCACGGCCTGGAATCTGCCTCGTTGTATTAGGATGTTTGATCCAATAGGTACATTTCAGGGAAAGAGCCCCCCCTGCTGGCCATACTAGTTTTTCACAAAGGAAGCGCAACCTGCCAAGCTCTATAAGGCCGGCTGAATGCATTACCACCTCCATAAATGAGGTCAAATTCATCATTAAGGTAGGGAATTAATGACCACAGAAAGTCAGGAGGCCTGTTTAATGCCTCATCCGAAGGACACTCATTTTTACATGGGGCGATTTAATGCTTCATCAAAAGCCTTACAGCGCAGAAGTCATTTTTGTATATTTGGACTTTTGGAACCTAAAGTACATATCAGGGAATGAGCAACCCCTGCTGGCTGGACTAAAACTATCTCCCGCAGGAAGCTAGTTTTCCACAAAGGGTCTCCCATCCATGTACAGAACAGGCTTGGCCCTGTTTAGCTTTGGAGATTAACCATAATCTGACTACTGCAAGCAACAGTTGAACTTGTTCTGTTTTGGTTGAATGAAGCTGCTCTGATAGAGGGGTAGCGCATCCTGACAGGTTCAATCAGGCCAGCGGAATGTGCTACCACCTCCATAAATGAGGTCAAATTCATCATCAAGGTAGGGAATTAATGACCACAGAAAGTCAGGAGGCCAGTTTAATGCCTCTTGCGAAGGACACTCCTTTTTATTGGGGCCGAATTAAGGTTTCATAAAAACATTTGCTCCTTTTCACGGCCTGGAATCTGCCTCGTTGTATTATGACGTTTGATCCCATAGGTACATGTCAGGGAAAGAGCACCCCCTGCTGGTGGGACTAGTTTTTCACAAAGGTAGCGCAACCTGCCAGGCTCTATAAGGCCGGCAGATTGCGCTACTACCTCCATAAATGAGGTCAAATTCATCATTAAGGTAGGGAATTAATGACCACAGAAAGTCAGGAGGCCTGTTTAATGCCTCATCCGAAGGACACTCATTTTTACAGGTGCCGGATTAAGGTTTCAGAAAAACATTTGCTCCTTTCCACAGCCTGGAATCTGCCTCGTTGTATTAGGACATTTGATCCCATAGGTACATGTCAGGGAAAGAGCACCCCCTGCTGGTTTGACTAGTTTTTCACAAAGGTAGCGCAACCTGCCAGGCTATATAAGGCCGGCAGATTACGCCACCAACTCCATGAATGAGGTCAAATTCATCATTAAGGTAGGGAATTAATGACCACAGAAAGTCAGGAGGCCTGTTTAAGGCCTCATCCGAAGGACACTCATTTTTACATGGGGCGATTTAATGTTTCATCAAAAGCCTTACACTGCAGAAGTCATTTTTGTATATTTGGACTTTTGGAACCTAAAGTACATATCATGGAATGAGCAACCCCTGCTGACTGGACTAAAACTATCTCCCACAGGAAGCTAGTTTTCCACAAAGTGTCCCCCATCCATGCACAGAGCAGGCTCGGGCCTGGGTAGCTTTGGAAAGTAACCAGAATCTGACTACTGCACGCAACAGTTGAACTTGTTCTGTTTCGGTTGAATGAAGCTGCTCTGATAGAGGGGTAGCGCATCCTGACAGGTTCAATCAGGCCAGCGGACTGTGCTACCACCTCCATAAATGAGGTCAAATTCATCATTAAGGTAGGGAATTAATGACCACAGAAAGTCAGGAGGCCAGTTTAATGCCTCATGCGAAGGATGCTCCCTTTTACAGGTGCCGGATTAAGGTTTCAGAAAAACATTTGCTCCTTTCCACAGCCTGGAATCTGCCTCGTTGTACTAGGACGTTTGATCCCATAGGTACATGTCAGGGAAAGAGCACCCCCTGCTGGTGGGACTAGTTTTTCACAAAGGTAGCGCAACCTGCCAGGCTCTATAAGGCCGGCAGATTGCGCTACCACCTCCATAAATGAGGTCAAATTCATCATTAAGGTAGGGAATTAATGACCACAGAAAGTCAGGAGGCCTGTTTAATGCCTCATCCGAAGGACACTCATTTTTACATGGGTTGATTTAATGCTTCATCAAAAGCCTTACAGCGCAGAAGTCATTTTTGTATATTTGGACTTTTGGAACCTAAAGTACATATCAGGGAATGAGCAACCCCTGCTGGCTGGACTAAAACTATCTCCCGCAGGAAGCTAGTTTTCCACAAAGGGTCTCCCATCCATGTACAGAACCGGCTTGGCCCTGTTTAGCTTTGGAGATTAACCATAATCTGACTACTGCAAGCAACAGTTGAACTTGTTCTGTTCTGGTTGAATGAAGCTGCTCTGATAGAGGGGTAGCGCATCCTGACAGGTTCAATCAGGCCAGCGGAATGTGCTACCACCTCCATAAATGAGGTCAAATTCATCATTAAGGTAGGGAATTAATGACCACAGAAAGTCAGGAGGCCAGTTTAATGCCTCATGCGAAGGATGCTCCTTTTTACAGGTGCCGGATTAAGGTTTCAGAAAAACATTTGCTCCTTTCCACAGCCTGGAATCTGCCTCGTTGTATTAGGACGTTTGATCCCATAGGTACATGTCAGGGAAAGAGCACCCCCTGCTGGTGGGACTAGTTTTTCACAAAGGTAGCGCAACCTGCCAGGCTCTATAAGGCCGGCAGATTGCGCTACCACCTCCATAAATGAGGTCAAATTCATCATTAAGGTAGGGAATTAATGACCACAGAAAGTCAGGAGGCCTGTTTAATGCCTCATCCGAAGGACACTCATTTTTACATGGGGCGATTTAATGCTTCATCAAAAGCCTTACAGCGCAGAAGTCATTTTTGTATATTTGGACTTTTGGAACCTAAAGTACATATCAGGGAATGAGCAACCCCTGCTGGCTGGACTAAAACTATCTCATGCAGGAAGATAGTTTACCACAAAGTGTCCCCCATCCATGCACAGACCAGGCTCTGGCCTGCTTAGCTTTAGAGAGTAACCAGAATCGGACTACTGCAAGCAACAGTTGAACTTGTTTTGCTTCGGTTGAATGAAGCTGCTCTGATAGAGGGGTAGCGCATCCTGACAGGTTCAATCAGCCAGCGGAATGTGCTACCACCTCCATAAATGAGGTCAAATTCATCATTAAGGTAGGGAATTAATGACCACAGAAAGTCAGGAGGCCAGTTTAATGCCTTATGCGAAGGATGCTCCTTTTTACAGGAGCCGGATTAAGGTTTCAGAAAAACATTTGCTCCTTTCCACAGCCTGGAATCTGCCTCGTTGTACTAGGACGTTTGATCCCATAGGTACATGTCAGGGAAAGAGCACCCCCTGCTGGTGGGACTAGTTTTTCACAAAGGTAGCGCAACCTGCCAGGCTCTATAAGGCCGGCAGATTGCGCTACCACCTCCATAAATGAGGTCAAATTCATCATTAAGGTAGGGAATTAATGACCACAGAAAGTCAGGAGGCCTGTTTAATGCCTCATCCGAAGGACACTCATTTTTACATGGGTTGATTTAATGCTTCATCAAAAGCCTTACAGCGCAGAAGTCATTTTTGTATATTTGGACTTTTGGAACCTAAAGTACATATCAGGGAATGAGCAACCCCTGCTGGCTGGACTAAAACTATCTCCCGCAGGAAGCTAGTTTTCCACAAAGGGTCTCCCATCCATGTACAGAACCGGCTTGGCCCTGTTTAGCTTTGGAGATTAACCATAATCTGACTACTGCAAGCAACAGTTGAACTTGTTCTGTTTTGGTTGAATGAAGCTGCTCTGATAGAGGGGTAGCGCATCCTGACAGGTTCAATCAGGCCAGCGGAATGTGCTACCACCTCCATAAATGAGGTCAAATTCATCATTAAGGTAGGGAATTAATGACCACAGAAAGTCAGGAGGCCAGTTTAATGCCTCATGCGAAGGATGCTCCTTTTTACAGGTGCCGGATTAAGGTTTCAGAAAAACATTTGCTCCTTTCCACAGCCTGGAATCTGCCTCGTTGTATTAGGACGTTTGATCCCATAGGTACATGTCAGGGAAAGAGCACCCCCTGCTGGTGGGACTAGTTTTTCACAAAGGTAGCGCAACCTGCCAGGCTCTATAAGGCCGGCAGATTGCGCTACCACCTCCATAAATGAGGTCAAATTCATCATTAAGGTAGGGAATTAATGACCACAGAAAGTCAGGAGGCCTGTTTAATGCCTCATCCGAAGGACACTCATCTTTACATGGGGCGATTTAATGCTTCATCAAAAGCCTTACAGCGCAGAAGTCATTTTTGTATATTTGGACTTTTGGAACCTAAAGTACATATCAGGGAATGAGCAACCCCTGCTGGCTGGACTAAAACTATCTCCCGCAGGAAGCTAGTTTTCCACAAAGGGTCTCCCATCCATGTACAGAACAGGCTTGGCCCTGTTTAGCTTTGGAGATTAACCATAATCTGACTACTGCAAGCAACAGTTGAACTTGTTCTGTTTTGGTTGAATGAAGCTGCTCTGATAGAGGGGTAGCGCATCCTGACAGGTTCAATCAGGCCAGCGGAATGTGCTACCACCTCCATAAATGAGGTCAAATTCATCATCAAGGTAGGGAATTAATGACCACAGAAAGTCAGGAGGCCTGTTTAATGCCTCATCCGAAGGACACTCATTTTTACATGGGGAGATTTAATGCTTCATCAAAAGCCTTACAGCGCAGAAATCATTTTTGTATATTTGGACTTTTGGAACTAAAGTACATATCAGGGAATGAGCAACCCCTGCTGGCTGGACTAAAACTATCTCCCGCAGGAAGCTAGTTTTCCACAAAGGGTCTCCCATCCATGTACAGAACAGGCTTGGCCCTGTTTAGTTTTGGAGATTAACCATAATCTGACTACTGCAAATAACAGTCGAACTTTTAAATTGTGGTTGAATGAAGCTGTTCTGATAGAGGGGTAGCGTATCCTGACAGGTTCAATCAGGCAAGCGGAATGTGCTACCACCTCCATAAATGAGGTCAAATTCATCATTACGGTAGGGAATTAATGACCACAGAAAGTCAGGAGGCTAGTTTAATGCCTCTTGCGAAGGACACTCCTTTTTAGTGGGGCCGGATTAAGGTTTCAGAAAAACATTTGCTCCTTTCCACAGCCTGGAATCTGCCTCGTTGTATTAGGACGTTTGATCCCATAGGTACATGTCAGGGAAAGAGCCCCCCTGCTGGCCAGACTAGTTTTTCACAAAGGAAGCGCAACCTGCCAAGCCCTATAAGGCCGGCGGAATGCACTACCACCTCCATGAATGAGGTCAAATTCATCATTAAGGTAGGGAATTAATGACCACAGAAAGTCAGGAGGCCTGTTTAATGCCTCATCCGAAGGACACTCATCTTTACATGGGGCGATTTAATGCTTCATCAAAAGCCTTACACTGCAGAAGTCATTTTTGTATATTTTGACTTTTGGAACCTAAAGTACATATCAGGGAATGAGCAACCCCTGCTGGCTGGACTAAAACTATCTACCGCAGGAAGCTAGTTTTTCACAAAGTGTCCCCCATCCATACACAGAGCAGGCTCGGGGCTGCTTAGCTTTAGAGAGTAACCAGAATCTGACTACTGCAAGCAACAGTTGAACTTGTTCTGTTTCGGTTGAATGAAGCTGCTCTGATAGAGGGGTAGCGTATCCTGACAGGTTCAATCAGGCCAGCGGAATGTGCTACCACCTCCATAAATGAGGTCAAATTCATCATTAAGGTAGGGAATTAATGACCACAGAAAGTCAGGAGGCCAGTTTAATGCCTTATGCAAAGGATGCTCCTTTTTACAGGTGCCGGATTAAGGTTTCAGAAAAACATTTGCTCCTTTCCACAGCCTGGAATCTGCCTCGTTGTATTAGGACGTTTGATCCCATAGGTACATGTCAGGGAAAGAGCACCCCCTGCTGGTGGGACTAGTTTTTCACAAAGGTAGCGCAACCTGCCAGGCTCTACAAGGCCGGCAGATTGCGCTACCACCTCCATAAATGAGGTCAAATTCATCATTAAGGTAGGGAATTAATGACCACAGAAAGTCAGGAGGCCAGTTTAATGCCTAATCCGAAGGACACTCATTTTTACATGGGGAGATTTAATGCTTCATCAAAAGCCTTACAGCGCAGAAATCATTTTTGTATATTTGGACTTTTGGAACTAAAGTACATATCAGGGAATGAGCAACCCCTGCTGGCTGGACTAAAACTATCTCCCGCAGGAAGCTAGTTTTCCACAAAGGGTCTCCCATCCATGTACAGAACAGGCTTGGCCCTGTTTAGTTTTGGAGATTAACCATAATCTGACTACTGCAAATAACAGTCGAACTTTTAAATTGTGGTTGAATGAAGCTGCTCTGATAGAGGGGTAGCGTATCCTGACAGGTTCAATCAGGCAAGCGGAATGTGCTACCACCTCCATAAATGAGGTCAAATTCATCATTACGGTAGGGAATTAATGACCACAGAAAGTCAGGAGGCTAGTTTAATGCCTCTTGCGAAGGACACTCCTTTTTAGTGGGGCCGGATTAAGGTTTCAGAAAAACATTTGCTCCTTTCCACAGCCTGGAATCTGCCTCGTTGTATTAGGACGTTTGATCCCATAGGTACATGTCAGGGAAAGAGCCCCCCTGCTGGCCAGACTAGTTTTTCACAAAGGAAGCGCAACCTGCCAAGCTCTATAAGGCCGGCGGAATGCACTACCACCTCCATGAATGAGGTCAAATTCATCATTAAGGTAGGGAATTAATGACCACAGAAAGTCAGGAGGCCTGTTTAATGCCTCATCCGAAGGACACTCATCTTTACATGGGGCGATTTAATGCTTCATCAAAAGCCTTACACTGCAGAAGTCATTTTTGTATATTTTGACTTTTGGAACCTAAAGTACATATCAGGGAATGAGCAACCCCTGCTGGCTGGACTAAAACTATCTACCGCAGGAAGCTAGTTTTTCACAAAGTGTCCCCCATCCATACACAGAGCAGGCTCGGGGCTGCTTAGCTTTAGAGAGTAACCAGAATCTGACTACTGCAAGCAACAGTTGAACTTGTTCTGTTTCGTTTGAATGAAGCTGCTCTGATAGAGGGGTAGCGTATCCTGACAGGTTCAATCAGGCCAGCGGAATGTGCTACCACCTCCATAAATGAGGTCAAATTCATCATTAAGGTAGGGAATTAATGACCACAGAAAGTCAGGAGGCCAGTTTAATGCCTTATGCAAAGGATGCTCCTTTTTACAGGTGCCGGATTAAGGTTTCAGAAAAACATTTGCTCCTTTCCACAGCCTGGAATCTGCCTCGTTGTATTAGGACGTTTGATCCCATAGGTACATGTCAGGGAAAGAGCACCCCCTGCTGGTGGGACTAGTTTTTCACAAAGGTAGCGCAACCTGCCAGGCTCTACAAGGCCGGCAGATTGCGCTACCACCTCCATAAATGAGGTCAAATTCATCATTAAGGTAGGGAATTAATGACCACAGAAAGTCAGGAGGCCAGTTTAATGCCTCATCCGAAGGACACTCATTTTTACATGGGGCGATTTAATGCTTCATCAAAAGCTTTACACTGCAGAAGTCATTTTTGAATATTTGGACTTTTGGAACCTAAAGTACATATCAGGGAATGAGCAACCCCTGCTAGCTGGACTGAAACTATCTCCTGCAGGAAGCTAGATTTCCACGAAGAGTCCCCCATCCTTGCACAAAGCAGGGTCAGGCCTGCTTAGCTTTAGAGAGTAACCAGAATCTGACTTTTTTTTTTTTTTTTTTTTTTTTTATTAAAAAATACATATATATACACACATTTTAAATCATCATGACATTCAACAGGTCATATACATACATTACATATTACAGTTCACAGTGATTTATTACACGATTACATGTGTACACAGGGATAAGAAGATAAGTGAGAAGAAGAAAAAAAAAAAACTTTAAATTAAATAAGGGGATCAAAACAGAATCATTCAGGCAACTCTATTTTAGTACCATCTGGGCTGTCCATAATAAAAGGATTATTTAAAATAAAAGTTTTATAAAAAACAATCTTGTTCTCTTCCATTTTAAAATATTCTTCAGCAGTTCTAATATATTGTTCCAGTTTTCTTTTGTACATTTTCCAAACATCTATTTTTGCACGTTTGTTTTTCACAATGTTTCTCCTTTCCCAAATAACATTTCTTGCAACAGATAAAAAAAGATTGACCATCTTTGTTTTACTTCCATTAAACCCAAATAAAAACATTTTACACCATTCTAAATCTCTCTCAATTTCATCTTCTCTATTTGTCATCATCTGTTTAATCATTTCTTTTAGCTTTACCATAAAAGTATTTAATTTAGCACATTTTAAAAACAAGTGCATAATACTTTCATTTTCTAATTCACATACTTTACATATTGCATTATCACTGCTTCCAATTTGTGCCAGCTTTGTTTCAGTAAATATCACATTGTGTCTGATAAAATAATCCAAGCATTCAAGTTTTGTGTCTAAATATTTCCACTTTAAATTTTTCCAAATTCCTTCCTCATCAATATCCACAAAAATCCTTTTCCAGAACTGTTCTGCGACTGGTCTTTTGTACACTTTGTTTCTAAAACATACATAAACATTTTTAAAAGTACATTCCTGAAAGTCTTTGGCTTTTTCTTTTAAGACCACTTTCACATTATCATTGCTTTTATCATTCTGTTCAATTTTCTCTATCCATTCTTTAGGTATTGCACTTTTCACTATTTCAAACTGTTTCTCCAGAGTTTCTCTTTTAACATCTTCACCAATCTCATCCATAGCATCAACAATTACTTGGCTTGGTAAAAAACCTTCTTTTATCTCATATAAAACATCTTTGACTTGACATACACCAGCCTTCAACCAATGTTTAAAAAATACTTCTTTCTCTTGTGTTAAAATATTAGCATTTAAAAACAATGGTTGATTTAATAACATTTTTCTTCCTTCAGGTTTAAACTCAACCAAATTTAGAAACTCTGCCCATGCTTGTAAAACCTCTTTGTAAAAATCAGGAATTCCAGTCATCATGTTCTGTTTCAGTTTCATCCATAAAATGTCATCATTTATATTAAAACCACCACATTTGTTAAGATAATACCTCATTACATGCTTCCATTCTGCTTTAAAATCCTTGTTTAAATACCTTTTCACCACTTTAACTCTCAAGCTTTTCTTTCTTATTTCTGGGTCTATCAATCCCATTCCACCTTCATCTGTTGCACCTATTAAAACATTATACGCAATTCTTGGTGGTTTCCCTTCCCAAATAAAATTCAGGACACATTTTTTTATTCTTTGTACATGCCAGTGTTCCATAGGGATGACTCCTAAGACGTACCACATTTTCGACAACATCAGCGTATTTACAATTAAAATCTTTCCCATTAAATTCAACCTTCTTTGTTTCCACCATTCCAACCTCCTTTCCATTCTTCCTATTATTTCATCCCACATTATTTCATTAACTCTCTTTTCATTTTCTCCCATTGTTATCCCTAAAATCTTAATTTCTTGCTGATTTTTGAAATTAAAAGCATCTGGTAAAATGCATACATTCCCAATTCTCATAACCACAGTTTTTTCCATATTTACTTTAGCACCTGATCCATCACAATATTTTTTAATAATTTCCATAGCATTTGTCACACTTTCAATATCCTTTAAAATTAATGTAGTGTCATCCGCATACTGGTAAATTTTCTGTTCTTCTTTAATCTCTATAATTTTAATTCCATTTATTCTTTTTTCCTTCATTATAGCTAGACCCAAAGCTTCAGTCACTAGACTGTACAGCTGAGCAGATAATGGACATCCCTGTTTTATGGATCTTGTTATACTAAAGCATTCTGTAATAAAACCATTACATTTAATACAGCTCATAGCACCATTATACAAACACTTCATCCATCTTAAAAACTTTTCTCCAAACCCAAACTTTTTTAAAACCCCAAATAAAAAGTTATGTTCAACTCTGTCAAATGCTTTCTCAAAATCAACACTAATTACATATCCCTCTTTCTTTTCTTCTTTCATATATTGTATTACATCTCTTATACTGCTTGTTATATCTGTGATGTCTTTTCCTTTCACTCCATATGCCTGACTAGTTTTAATAATACTCGGTAAAATCTTTTTAAGTCTGTTTGCTAAAACCTTGGCTAATACTTTAAAATCTGTATTTAACATCGTAAGGGGTCTGTAGTTAATCAAATCATTTTTTCCACCTTTTTTCTTATATATTAATTTCACTAAACCTATTCTCATTAAATGTGTAGCTTCTTTCTTTTCAAAAATTACTTCAAAGATTTCCTTTAAAATTGGTGCTAAAACATCTTTAAAAACTTTATAAAATTCAGATACTAATCCATCTAAACCTGGGCTTTTCCCATTATTTAATTGCATTATAGCTTCCTTAATTTCTTCTATTTGTATTTCTTCATCACACATATTTATATCATCTTCTGTTATACTTTCCTCAATTTGTTCCAATAAAAATTGTTCGTCTTTTTCATTTATTTGACCTTTTTTAAAAAGGCCTTCATAAAAATTTCTAACTTCTTTCAAAATATCCTGTACTTCTTTTATTTTTTCACCATTTTTCTTCTTTAATTCTCTTATGATTTCTACATTTCCCTTACTTTCTTCTAAACTAAAAAAGAATTTTGTACATTTCTCGCCTTCTACAAGATATTTTGCTTTACTTCTAACCATAGCACCTCTACATTTCTTTTCTTCTATGTTTCGTAATTCTTCTTCCAAGTTTATTATTTTTTCTATATCTACATTTTCTTGGTTCAATTTATCATTTAGTTCTTTTCTAACCTCCACTTCTTTATTTCTTTTAGCTTTTTGTATTAATTTACTCATTTCTATAGTATACTTTTTAATTTCATATTTTGTATTATCCCACCATATTCGTTTATCTTCTTGATACATCCTATTCTGTTTTTCTGTATTTATTATATCCACTATTGTCTTTCTATAAGATTCTATTTTTAAAATTTCTGTGTTTAAGATCCATACGCCATTACCTCTTTCAGCTTCGTTAAAATCAATATTCAAAATGAAAAACTTGTGATCACTCAAAGCTGTTTCTTTGTAATAAACACTCTGTATAAAATCCCCCAGTTTTCTCTTGCATAGAATAAAATCAATTCTGCTTTGTTTTAAAATATTACCTACTATTTGTCTTCTTGAATATTCTCTTCTTCCCTCATTTCTTATTCTCCATATGTCAACTACTTCACGCTCATCCATTAAGTTCTCCAACTCTTTTCTCCCGCTGTCACTCTTAAAAATCATGCCATCTGCTAAATCAATTCTGTTCAAGGCCGTGTTAAAATCACCAATTAAAATTGTTTCTCCCCATAAAGTCATTAAACCCTTTAGTCTATTAAAGAATTCCTTCTTTTCTTTTCCTACTACCGGAGCATGAATGTTACATAAAACCATATTATTTTCCTTAATCTTAATCGCTAAAGATTTCCCTTCTTTGTCATTATATATTTCTTCGACATCATTACATACATTTTTTTTAACTAAAATGGCAACCCCTCTCCCCATCCTTCCATCACCATTATTATAAAATATATTTCCTGTCCATCCCCTTTTAAGATCATCCATTATAGCTTCATTCCAGTTTGTCTCTTGTATAAATATAAGATTTTGTTTTTTACACAGCTCCTTAACCTTGTCAAATTTTCCGAGATTCAATAAACCTCTTACATTAATAGAAACAATACTTAAAGACATACATAAATGAAAAACATTACATATCAGTCCCATCAATCCGCACTTTCTTTTTCCCTAGACGCATCACGCATAGTCTTTATCAGTTCACTCTTTTTACTCAATCTGTTCCTTACAAATTTTAGATTTGGAGTTACCTTAATTTTCCTTCTTCTTACTTGCAATCCATTTGCTTGCTCGTGTTCTTCAGTATTTTGCTCATCCATTCTCTCACTTACGTCCATTTGTGTGTTTGATAAGTCCAAAGATGTCCATGTATCACTCAGTTCATTTGTTTTGCCATTGTCTTTTTCCAGCTGTTCTTTATGTGTTTCCGATATCTCCACAATCAAACGATCATCTTTCTCCATATTACAACACTTTTCCACTTCTCCCGTCACTTGACTGCATGTTGTATCTTTGTGTTCTGTTATTGTCTCCATTTCTTCTGTTGTGTTATTATTACTTGTATCCACCTTTTCTGTTTCATCCTGTATCTCACCATCATTGTCCATAGCCTCATTATCCTCTTCATGATCTCCCGTTTCGTTGTCATCATTCATCCAGCACTCGCACTTCATCAAAGCTCTGTTGCAATCTGGACATTTAACAGCAGTGCAGTTCCTGGCATAATGTCCCTGCTCCTCACACTCATGACATTTAAAATTCGGACAGTTTTTTAAAATGTGCCCCGGATCCATGCACAATCGACATATTTTCATCTGACGGTCATGCATAATCCGAAAATACTGTGTTCCTTCGGCTGTCTCGAATTTTGTGCTGTAAGGCAGTGATGCCACCTCCTTCGGGAATCTCACCTTCAGGTATCTTGTGCCATCTGCAATGTCAGTGCCCGGATAAAATCTCCTTTTAATATCAGAAACCGGTATCACTTTCCATAAAGCCAGTTTTTCAAATATCAGTTCATCTTGTAAGTAGGCCGGCAAGTGCATGAATGAAACCATATACTCTCGTGTCTCCAATGCTCTTAATTCACAATCTTTATCTTTAACTTTTAGTCCATCCTATAGCTCATTACACAGTTGTTCAGTTAATAGTGTCAGTTCATATTCCTTATCCATTCGTGGTCTTACCGCTATTAATTTTCCAGCTCCAAGTTTTTCCGTCACAGCTTTAATCACATCCTCTGCTTTTCCATCGATCACATCTTTTAAATCCACAATGATTGTTGCTTCCTTTGAATACACCTTTTCCTTCCTTCCAGTCTTTTTTGCGTCGTTTGTGGCCGTCTTTTGTCCTATATCCTTTTCTTTGTCTCTCTGTTTGTCCATGCCATGCTCATTTTCTTTGTCTTTCTCCATTTTGTGTAAGCACAGCGGCTCCCCAAACAGTAAAAACTGCTGGGGAGCACGTATAAAGTTAAACTAACCACTAAAATAAAGTAATAAACGTACAAAGTAAACAAAAACAAAATAAATCAGAGATTTCTCTCAAGCACCCTTTCTACAAAAATCACTTCCTGAACTGCTCAGTAGCGCCCTCTGGGGTAGCGTGTCCTGCCAGGTTCAATCAGCCAGCGGAATGTGCTACCACCTCCATAAATGAGGTCAAATTCATCATTAAGGTAGGGAATTAATGACCACAGAAAGTCAGGAGGCCTGTTTAATGCCTCATCCGAAGGACACTCCTTTTTACTGGGGCCGGATTAAGGTTTCAGAAAAACATTTGCTCCTTTCCACAGCCTGGATTCTGCCTCGTTGTATTAGGACGTTTGATCCCATAGGTACATGTCAGGGAAAGAGCACCCCCTGCTGGTGGGACTAGTTTTTCACAAAGGTAGCGCAACCTGCCAGACTCTATAAGGCCGGCAGATTGCGCTACCACCTCCATAAATGAGGTCAAATTCATCATTAAGGTAGGGAATTAATGACCACAGAAAGTCAGGAGGCCTGTTTAATGCCTCATCCGAAGGACACTCATTTTTACATGGGGCGATTTAATGCTTCATCAAAAGCCTTACAGCGCAGAAGTCATTTTTGTATATTTGGACTTTTGGAACCTAAAGTACATATCAGGGAATGAGCAACCCCTGCTGGCTGGACTAAAACTATCTCATGCAGGAAGATAGTTTACCACAAAGTGTCCCCCATCCATGCACAGACCAGGCTCTGGCCTGCTTAGCTTTAGAGAGTAACCAGAATCTGAATACTGCAAGCAACAGTTGAACTTGTTTTGCTTCAGTTGAATGAAGCTGCTCTGATAGAGGGGTAGCGCATCCTGACAGGTTCAATCAGGCCAGCGGAATGTGCTACCACCTCCATAAATGAGGTCAAATTCATCATTAAGGTAGGGAATTAATGACCACAGAAAGTCAGGAGGCCAGTTTAATGCCTCATGCGAAGGATGCTCCTTTTTACAGGTGCCGGATTAAGGTTTCAGAAAAACATTTGCTCCTTTCCACAGCCTGGAATCTGCCTCGTTGTATTAGGACGTTTGATCCCATAGGTACATGTCAGGGAAAGAGCACCCCCTGCTGGTGGGACTAGTTTTTCACAAAGGTAGCGCAACCTGCCAGGCTCTATAAGGCCGGCAGATTGCGCTACCACCTCCATAAATGAGGTCAAATTCATCATTAAGGTAGGGAATTAATGACCACAGAAAGTCAGGAGGCCTGTTTAATGCCTCATCCAAAGGACACTCATTTTTACATGGGGCGATTTAATGCTTCATCAAAAGCTTTACACTGCAGAAGTCATTTTTGTATATTTGGACTTTTGGAACCTAAAGTACATATCAGGGAATGAGCAACCCCTGCTGGGTGGACTGAAACTATCTCCCGCAGGAAGCTAGATTTCCACGAAGAGTCCCCCATCCTTGCACAGAGCAGGGTCAGGCCTGCTTAGCTTTAGAGAGTAACCAGAATCCGACTACGGCAAGCAACAGTTGAACTTGTTCTGTTTCGTTTGAATGAAGCTGCTCTGATAGAGGGGTAGCGCATCCTGACAGGTTCAATCAGGCCAGCGGAATGTGCTACCACCTCCATAAATGAGGTCAAATTCATCATTAAGGTAGGGAATTAATGACCACAGAAAGTCAGGAGGCCAGTTTAATGCCTCTTGCGAAGGACACTCCTTTTTACTGGGGCCGGATTAAGGTTTCATAAAAACATTTGCTCCTTTTCACGGCCTGGAATCTGCCTCGTTGTATTAGGATGTTTGATCCAATAGGTACATTTCAGGGAAAGAGCCCCCCCTGCTGGCCATACTAGTTTTTCACAAAGGAAGCGCAACCTGCCAAGCTCTATAAGGCCGGCTGAATGCATTACCACCTCCATAAATGAGGTCAAATTCATCATTAAGGTAGGGAATTAATGACCACAGAAAGTCAGGAGGCCTGTTTAATGCCTCATCCGAAGGACACTCATTTTTACATGGGGCGATTTAATGCTTCATCAAAAGCCTTACAGCGCAGAAGTCATTTTTGTATATTTGGACTTTTGGAACCTAAAGTACATATCAGGGAATGAGCAACCCCTGCTGGCTGGACTAAAACTATCTCCCGCAGGAAGCTAGTTTTCCACAAAGGGTCTCCCATCCATGTACAGAACAGGCTTGGCCCTGTTTAGCTTTGGAGATTAACCATAATCTGACTACTGCAAGCAACAGTTGAACTTGTTCTGTTTTGGTTGAATGAAGCTGCTCTGATAGAGGGGTAGCGCATCCTGACAGGTTCAATCAGGCCAGCGGAATGTGCTACCACCTCCATAAATGAGGTCAAATTCATCATCAAGGTAGGGAATTAATGACCACAGAAAGTCAGGAGGCCAGTTTAATGCCTCTTGCGAAGGACACTCCTTTTTATTGGGGCCGAATTAAGGTTTCATAAAAACATTTGCTCCTTTTCACGGCCTGGAATCTGCCTCGTTGTATTATGACGTTTGATCCCATAGGTACATGTCAGGGAAAGAGCACCCCCTGCTGGTGGGACTAGTTTTTCACAAAGGTAGCGCAACCTGCCAGGCTCTATAAGGCCGGCAGATTGCGCTACTACCTCCATAAATGAGGTCAAATTCATCATTAAGGTAGGGAATTAATGACCACAGAAAGTCAGGAGGCCTGTTTAATGCCTCATCCGAAGGACACTCATTTTTACAGGTGCCGGATTAAGGTTTCAGAAAAACATTTGCTCCTTTCCACAGCCTGGAATCTGCCTCGTTGTATTAGGACATTTGATCCCATAGGTACATGTCAGGGAAAGAGCACCCCCTGCTGGTTTGACTAGTTTTTCACAAAGGTAGCGCAACCTGCCAGGCTATATAAGGCCGGCAGATTACGCCACCAACTCCATGAATGAGGTCAAATTCATCATTAAGGTAGGGAATTAATGACCACAGAAAGTCAGGAGGCCTGTTTAAGGCCTCATCCGAAGGACACTCATTTTTACATGGGGCGATTTAATGTTTCATCAAAAGCCTTACACTGCAGAAGTCATTTTTGTATATTTGGACTTTTGGAACCTAAAGTACATATCATGGAATGAGCAACCCCTGCTGACTGGACTAAAACTATCTCCCACAGGAAGCTAGTTTTCCACAAAGTGTCCCCCATCCATGCACAGAGCAGGCTCGGGCCTGGGTAGCTTTGGAAAGTAACCAGAATCTGACTACTGCACGCAACAGTTGAACTTGTTCTGTTTCGGTTGAATGAAGCTGCTCTGATAGAGGGGTAGCGCATCCTGACAGGTTCAATCAGGCCAGCGGACTGTGCTACCACCTCCATAAATGAGGTCAAATTCATCATTAAGGTAGGGAATTAATGACCACAGAAAGTCAGGAGGCCAGTTTAATGCCTCATGCGAAGGATGCTCCCTTTTACAGGTGCCGGATTAAGGTTTCAGAAAAACATTTGCTCCTTTCCACAGCCTGGAATCTGCCTCGTTGTACTAGGACGTTTGATCCCATAGGTACATGTCAGGGAAAGAGCACCCCCTGCTGGTGGGACTAGTTTTTCACAAAGGTAGCGCAACCTGCCAGGCTCTATAAGGCCGGCAGATTGCGCTACCACCTCCATAAATGAGGTCAAATTCATCATTAAGGTAGGGAATTAATGACCACAGAAAGTCAGGAGGCCTGTTTAATGCCTCATCCGAAGGACACTCATTTTTACATGGGTTGATTTAATGCTTCATCAAAAGCCTTACAGCGCAGAAGTCATTTTTGTATATTTGGACTTTTGGAACCTAAAGTACATATCAGGGAATGAGCAACCCCTGCTGGCTGGACTAAAACTATCTCCCGCAGGAAGCTAGTTTTCCACAAAGGGTCTCCCATCCATGTACAGAACCGGCTTGGCCCTGTTTAGCTTTGGAGATTAACCATAATCTGACTACTGCAAGCAACAGTTGAACTTGTTCTGTTCTGGTTGAATGAAGCTGCTCTGATAGAGGGGTAGCGCATCCTGACAGGTTCAATCAGGCCAGCGGAATGTGCTACCACCTCCATAAATGAGGTCAAATTCATCATTAAGGTAGGGAATTAATGACCACAGAAAGTCAGGAGGCCAGTTTAATGCCTCATGCGAAGGATGCTCCTTTTTACAGGTGCCGGATTAAGGTTTCAGAAAAACATTTGCTCCTTTCCACAGCCTGGAATCTGCCTCGTTGTATTAGGACGTTTGATCCCATAGGTACATGTCAGGGAAAGAGCACCCCCTGCTGGTGGGACTAGTTTTTCACAAAGGTAGCGCAACCTGCCAGGCTCTATAAGGCCGGCAGATTGCGCTACCACCTCCATAAATGAGGTCAAATTCATCATTAAGGTAGGGAATTAATGACCACAGAAAGTCAGGAGGCCTGTTTAATGCCTCATCCGAAGGACACTCATTTTTACATGGGGCGATTTAATGCTTCATCAAAAGCCTTACAGCGCAGAAGTCATTTTTGTATATTTGGACTTTTGGAACCTAAAGTACATATCAGGGAATGAGCAACCCCTGCTGGCTGGACTAAAACTATCTCATGCAGGAAGATAGTTTACCACAAAGTGTCCCCCATCCATGCACAGACCAGGCTCTGGCCTGCTTAGCTTTAGAGAGTAACCAGAATCGGACTACTGCAAGCAACAGTTGAACTTGTTTTGCTTCGGTTGAATGAAGCTGCTCTGATAGAGGGGTAGCGCATCCTGACAGGTTCAATCAGCCAGCGGAATGTGCTACCACCTCCATAAATGAGGTCAAATTCATCATTAAGGTAGGGAATTAATGACCACAGAAAGTCAGGAGGCCAGTTTAATGCCTTATGCGAAGGATGCTCCTTTTTACAGGAGCCGGATTAAGGTTTCAGAAAAACATTTGCTCCTTTCCACAGCCTGGAATCTGCCTCGTTGTACTAGGACGTTTGATCCCATAGGTACATGTCAGGGAAAGAGCACCCCCTGCTGGTGGGACTAGTTTTTCACAAAGGTAGCGCAACCTGCCAGGCTCTATAAGGCCGGCAGATTGCGCTACCACCTCCATAAATGAGGTCAAATTCATCATTAAGGTAGGGAATTAATGACCACAGAAAGTCAGGAGGCCTGTTTAATGCCTCATCCGAAGGACACTCATTTTTACATGGGTTGATTTAATGCTTCATCAAAAGCCTTACAGCGCAGAAGTCATTTTTGTATATTTGGACTTTTGGAACCTAAAGTACATATCAGGGAATGAGCAACCCCTGCTGGCTGGACTAAAACTATCTCCCGCAGGAAGCTAGTTTTCCACAAAGGGTCTCCCATCCATGTACAGAACCGGCTTGGCCCTGTTTAGCTTTGGAGATTAACCATAATCTGACTACTGCAAGCAACAGTTGAACTTGTTCTGTTTTGGTTGAATGAAGCTGCTCTGATAGAGGGGTAGCGCATCCTGACAGGTTCAATCAGGCCAGCGGAATGTGCTACCACCTCCATAAATGAGGTCAAATTCATCATTAAGGTAGGGAATTAATGACCACAGAAAGTCAGGAGGCCAGTTTAATGCCTCATGCGAAGGATGCTCCTTTTTACAGGTGCCGGATTAAGGTTTCAGAAAAACATTTGCTCCTTTCCACAGCCTGGAATCTGCCTCGTTGTATTAGGACGTTTGATCCCATAGGTACATGTCAGGGAAAGAGCACCCCCTGCTGGTGGGACTAGTTTTTCACAAAGGTAGCGCAACCTGCCAGGCTCTATAAGGCCGGCAGATTGCGCTACCACCTCCATAAATGAGGTCAAATTCATCATTAAGGTAGGGAATTAATGACCACAGAAAGTCAGGAGGCCTGTTTAATGCCTCATCCGAAGGACACTCATCTTTACATGGGGCGATTTAATGCTTCATCAAAAGCCTTACAGCGCAGAAGTCATTTTTGTATATTTGGACTTTTGGAACCTAAAGTACATATCAGGGAATGAGCAACCCCTGCTGGCTGGACTAAAACTATCTCCCGCAGGAAGCTAGTTTTCCACAAAGGGTCTCCCATCCATGTACAGAACAGGCTTGGCCCTGTTTAGCTTTGGAGATTAACCATAATCTGACTACTGCAAGCAACAGTTGAACTTGTTCTGTTTTGGTTGAATGAAGCTGCTCTGATAGAGGGGTAGCGCATCCTGACAGGTTCAATCAGGCCAGCGGAATGTGCTACCACCTCCATAAATGAGGTCAAATTCATCATCAAGGTAGGGAATTAATGACCACAGAAAGTCAGGAGGCCTGTTTAATGCCTCATCCGAAGGACACTCATTTTTACATGGGGAGATTTAATGCTTCATCAAAAGCCTTACAGCGCAGAAATCATTTTTGTATATTTGGACTTTTGGAACTAAAGTACATATCAGGGAATGAGCAACCCCTGCTGGCTGGACTAAAACTATCTCCCGCAGGAAGCTAGTTTTCCACAAAGGGTCTCCCATCCATGTACAGAACAGGCTTGGCCCTGTTTAGTTTTGGAGATTAACCATAATCTGACTACTGCAAATAACAGTCGAACTTTTAAATTGTGGTTGAATGAAGCTGTTCTGATAGAGGGGTAGCGTATCCTGACAGGTTCAATCAGGCAAGCGGAATGTGCTACCACCTCCATAAATGAGGTCAAATTCATCATTACGGTAGGGAATTAATGACCACAGAAAGTCAGGAGGCTAGTTTAATGCCTCTTGCGAAGGACACTCCTTTTTAGTGGGGCCGGATTAAGGTTTCAGAAAAACATTTGCTCCTTTCCACAGCCTGGAATCTGCCTCGTTGTATTAGGACGTTTGATCCCATAGGTACATGTCAGGGAAAGAGCCCCCCTGCTGGCCAGACTAGTTTTTCACAAAGGAAGCGCAACCTGCCAAGCCCTATAAGGCCGGCGGAATGCACTACCACCTCCATGAATGAGGTCAAATTCATCATTAAGGTAGGGAATTAATGACCACAGAAAGTCAGGAGGCCTGTTTAATGCCTCATCCGAAGGACACTCATCTTTACATGGGGCGATTTAATGCTTCATCAAAAGCCTTACACTGCAGAAGTCATTTTTGTATATTTTGACTTTTGGAACCTAAAGTACATATCAGGGAATGAGCAACCCCTGCTGGCTGGACTAAAACTATCTACCGCAGGAAGCTAGTTTTTCACAAAGTGTCCCCCATCCATACACAGAGCAGGCTCGGGGCTGCTTAGCTTTAGAGAGTAACCAGAATCTGACTACTGCAAGCAACAGTTGAACTTGTTCTGTTTCGGTTGAATGAAGCTGCTCTGATAGAGGGGTAGCGTATCCTGACAGGTTCAATCAGGCCAGCGGAATGTGCTACCACCTCCATAAATGAGGTCAAATTCATCATTAAGGTAGGGAATTAATGACCACAGAAAGTCAGGAGGCCAGTTTAATGCCTTATGCAAAGGATGCTCCTTTTTACAGGTGCCGGATTAAGGTTTCAGAAAAACATTTGCTCCTTTCCACAGCCTGGAATCTGCCTCGTTGTATTAGGACGTTTGATCCCATAGGTACATGTCAGGGAAAGAGCACCCCCTGCTGGTGGGACTAGTTTTTCACAAAGGTAGCGCAACCTGCCAGGCTCTACAAGGCCGGCAGATTGCGCTACCACCTCCATAAATGAGGTCAAATTCATCATTAAGGTAGGGAATTAATGACCACAGAAAGTCAGGAGGCCAGTTTAATGCCTAATCCGAAGGACACTCATTTTTACATGGGGAGATTTAATGCTTCATCAAAAGCCTTACAGCGCAGAAATCATTTTTGTATATTTGGACTTTTGGAACTAAAGTACATATCAGGGAATGAGCAACCCCTGCTGGCTGGACTAAAACTATCTCCCGCAGGAAGCTAGTTTTCCACAAAGGGTCTCCCATCCATGTACAGAACAGGCTTGGCCCTGTTTAGTTTTGGAGATTAACCATAATCTGACTACTGCAAATAACAGTCGAACTTTTAAATTGTGGTTGAATGAAGCTGCTCTGATAGAGGGGTAGCGTATCCTGACAGGTTCAATCAGGCAAGCGGAATGTGCTACCACCTCCATAAATGAGGTCAAATTCATCATTACGGTAGGGAATTAATGACCACAGAAAGTCAGGAGGCTAGTTTAATGCCTCTTGCGAAGGACACTCCTTTTTAGTGGGGCCGGATTAAGGTTTCAGAAAAACATTTGCTCCTTTCCACAGCCTGGAATCTGCCTCGTTGTATTAGGACGTTTGATCCCATAGGTACATGTCAGGGAAAGAGCCCCCCTGCTGGCCAGACTAGTTTTTCACAAAGGAAGCGCAACCTGCCAAGCTCTATAAGGCCGGCGGAATGCACTACCACCTCCATGAATGAGGTCAAATTCATCATTAAGGTAGGGAATTAATGACCACAGAAAGTCAGGAGGCCTGTTTAATGCCTCATCCGAAGGACACTCATCTTTACATGGGGCGATTTAATGCTTCATCAAAAGCCTTACACTGCAGAAGTCATTTTTGTATATTTTGACTTTTGGAACCTAAAGTACATATCAGGGAATGAGCAACCCCTGCTGGCTGGACTAAAACTATCTACCGCAGGAAGCTAGTTTTTCACAAAGTGTCCCCCATCCATACACAGAGCAGGCTCGGGGCTGCTTAGCTTTAGAGAGTAACCAGAATCTGACTACTGCAAGCAACAGTTGAACTTGTTCTGTTTCGTTTGAATGAAGCTGCTCTGATAGAGGGGTAGCGTATCCTGACAGGTTCAATCAGGCCAGCGGAATGTGCTACCACCTCCATAAATGAGGTCAAATTCATCATTAAGGTAGGGAATTAATGACCACAGAAAGTCAGGAGGCCAGTTTAATGCCTTATGCAAAGGATGCTCCTTTTTACAGGTGCCGGATTAAGGTTTCAGAAAAACATTTGCTCCTTTCCACAGCCTGGAATCTGCCTCGTTGTATTAGGACGTTTGATCCCATAGGTACATGTCAGGGAAAGAGCACCCCCTGCTGGTGGGACTAGTTTTTCACAAAGGTAGCGCAACCTGCCAGGCTCTACAAGGCCGGCAGATTGCGCTACCACCTCCATAAATGAGGTCAAATTCATCATTAAGGTAGGGAATTAATGACCACAGAAAGTCAGGAGGCCAGTTTAATGCCTCATCCGAAGGACACTCATTTTTACATGGGGCGATTTAATGCTTCATCAAAAGCTTTACACTGCAGAAGTCATTTTTGAATATTTGGACTTTTGGAACCTAAAGTACATATCAGGGAATGAGCAACCCCTGCTAGCTGGACTGAAACTATCTCCTGCAGGAAGCTAGATTTCCACGAAGAGTCCCCCATCCTTGCACAAAGCAGGGTCAGGCCTGCTTAGCTTTAGAGAGTAACCAGAATCTGACTATGGCAAGCAACAGTTGAACTTGTTCTGTTTCGGTTGAATGAAGCTGCTCTGATAGAGGGGTAGCGCATCCTGACAGGTTCAATCAGGCCAGCGGAATGTGCTACCACCTCCATAAATGAGGTCAAATTCATCATAAAAGGAAGGGAATTAATGACCACAGAAAGTCAGGAGGCCAGTTTAATGCCTCTTGCGAAGGACACTCCTTTTTACTGGGGCCGGATTAAGGTTTCATAAAAACATTTGCTCCTTTTCACGGCCTGGAATCTGCCTCGTTGTATTAGGATGTTTGATCCAATAGGTACATTTCAGGGAAAGAGCCCCCCCTGCTGGCCAGACTAGTTTTTCACAAAGGAAGCACAACCTGCCAAGCTCTATAAGGCCGGCTGAATGCATTACCACCTCCATTAATGAGGTCAAATTCATCATTAAGGTAGGGAATTAATGACCACAGAAAGTCAGGAGGCCAGTTTAATGCCTCATGCGAAGGACGCTCCTTTTTACAGGTGCCGGATTAAGGTTTCAGAAAAACATTTGCTCCTTTCCACAGCCTGGAATCTGCCTCGTTGTATTAGGACTTTTGATCCCATAGGTACATGTCAGGGAAAGAGCACCCCCTGCTGGTTTGACTAGTTTTTCACAAAGGTAGCGCAACCTGCCAGGCTATATAAGGCCGGCAGATTACGCTACCACCTCCATGAATGAGGTCAAATTCATCATTAAGGTAGGGAATTAATGACCACAGAAAGTCAGGAGGCCTGTTTAATGCCTCATCCGAAGGACACTCATCTTTACATGGGGCGATTTAATGCTTCATCAAAAGCCTTACACTGCAGAAGTAATTTTTGTATATTTGTACTTTTGGAACCTAAAGTACATATCATGGAATGAGCAACCCCTGCTGACTGGACTAAAACTATCTCCCACAGGAAGCTAGTTTTCCACAAAGTGTCCCCCATCCATGCACAGAGCAGGCTCAGGCCTGGTTAGCTTTGGAAAGTAACCAGAATCTGACTACTGCACGCAACAGTTGAGCTTGTTCTGTTTCGGTTGAATGAAGCTGCTCTGATAGAGGGGTAGCGCAGCCTGACAGGTTCAATCAGGCCAGCGGACTGTGCTACCACCTCCATAAATGAGGTCAAATTCATCATTAAGGTAGGGAATTAATGACCACAGAAAGTCAGGAGGCCAGTTTAATGCCTCATGCGAAGGATGCTCCTTTTTACAGGTGCCGGATTAAGGTTTCAGAAAAACATTTGCTCCTTTCCACAGCCTGGAATCTGCCTCGTTGTATTAGGACGTTTGATCCCATAGGTACATGTCAGGGAAAGAGCACCCCCTGCTGGCCAGACTAGTTTTTCACAAAGGTAGCGCAACCTGCCAGGCTCTATAAGGCCGGCAGATTGCGCTACCACCTCCATAAATGAGGTCAAATTCATCATTAATGTAGGGAATTAATGACCACAGAAAGTCAGGAGGCCTGTTTAATGCCTCATCCGAAGGACATTCATTTTTACATGGGGCGATTTAGTGCTTCATCAAAAGCCTTACACTGCAGAAGTCATTTTTGTATATTTGGACTTTTGGAACCTAAAGTACATATCAGGGAATGAGCAACCCCTGCTGGCTGGACTAAAACTATCTCCCGCAGGAAACTAGTTTTCCACAAAGGGTCTCCCATCCATGTACAGAACAGAATTGGCCTGTTTAGCTTTGGAGATTAACCATAATCTGACTACTGCAAATAACAGTTGAACTTTTAACTTTGTGGTTGAATGAAGCTGCTCTGATAGAGGGGTAGCGCATCCTGACAGGTTCAATCAGCCAGCGGAATGTGCTACCACCTCCATAAATGAGGTCAAATTCAGCATTAAGGTAGGGAATTAATGACCACAGAAAGTCAGGAGGCCTGTTTAATGCCTCATCCGAAGGACACTCATTTTTACATGGGGCGATTTAATGCTTCATCAAAAGCCTTACAGCGCAGAAGTCATTTTTGTATATTTGGACTTTTGGAACCTAAAGTACATATCAGGGAATGAGCAACCCCTGCTGGCTGGACTAAAACTATCTAATGCAGGAAGATAGTTTACCACAAAGTGTCCCCCATCCATGCACAGACCAGGCTCTGGCCTGCTTAGCTTTAGAGAGTAACCAGAATCTGACTACTGCAAGCAACAGTTGAACTTGTTTTGTTTCGGTTGAATGAAGCTGCTCTGATAGAGGGGTAGCGCATCCTGACAGGTTCAATCAGCCAGCGGAATGTGCTACCACCTCCATAAATGAGGTCAAATTCATCATTAAGGTAGGGAATTAATGACCACAGAAAGTCAGGAGGCCAGTTTAATGCCTCTTGCGAAGGACACTCCTTTTTATTGGGGCCGAATTAAGGTTTCATAAAAACATTTGCTCCTTTTCACGGCCTGGAATCTGCCTCGTTGTATTATGACGTTTGATCCCATAGGTACATGTCAGGGAAAGAGCACCCCCTGCTGGTGGGACTAGTTTTTCACAAAGGTAGCGCAACCTGCCAGGCTCTATAAGGCCGGCAGATTGCGCTACCACCTCCATAAATGAGGTCAAATTCATCATTAAGGTAGGGAATTAATGACCACAGAAAGTCAGGAGGCCTGTTTAATGCCTCATCCGAAGGACACTCATTTTTACATGGGTTGATTTAATGCTTCATCAAAAGCCTTACAGCGCAGAAGTCATTTTTGTATATTTGGACTTTTGGAACCTAAAGTACATATCAGGGAATGAGCAACCCCTGCTGGCTGGACTAAAACTATCTCCCGCAGGAAGCTAGTTTTCCACAAAGGGTCTCCCATCCATGTACAGAACCGGCTTGGCCCTGTTTAGCTTTGGAGATTAACCATAATCTGACTACTGCAAGCAACAGTTGAACTTGTTCTGTTTTGGTTGAATGAAGCTGCTCTGATAGAGGGGTAGCGCATCCTGACAGGTTCAATCAGGCCAGCGGAATGTGCTACCACCTCCATAAATGAGGTCAAATTCATCATTAAGGTAGGGAATTAATGACCACAGAAAGTCAGGAGGCCTGTTTAATGCCTCATCCGAAGGACACTCATTTTTACATGGGGCGATTTAATGCTTCATCAAAAGCTTTACACTGCAGAAGTCATTTTTGTATATTTGGACTTTTGGAACCTAAAGTACATATAAGGGAATGAGCAACCCCTGCTGGGTGGACTGAAACTATCTCCCGCAGGAAGCTAGATTTCCACGAAGAGTCCCCCATCCTTGCACAGAGCAGGGTCAGGCCTGCTTAGCTTTAGAGAGTAACCAGAATCTGACTACGGCAAGCAACAGTCGAACTTGTTCTGTTTAGTTTGAATGAAGCTGCTCTGATAGAGGGGTAGCGCATCCTGACAGGTTCAATCAGGCCAGCGGAATGTGCTACCACCTCCATAAATGAGGTCAAATTCATCATTAAGGTAGGGAATTAATGACCACAGAAAGTCAGGAGGCCAGTTTAATGCCTCTTGCGAAGGACACTCCTTTTTACTGGGGCCGGATTAAGGTTTCATAAAAACATTTGCTCCTTTTCACGGCCTGGAATCTGCCTCGTTGTATTAGGATGTTTGATCCAATAGGTACATTTCAGGGAAAGAGCCCCCCCTGCTGGCCATACTAGTTTTTCACAAAGGAAGCGCAACCTGCCAAGCTCTATAAGGCCGGCTGAATGCATTACCACCTCCATAAATGAGGTCAAATTCATCATTAAGGTAGGGAATTAATGACCACAGAAAGTCAGGAGGCCTGTTTAATGCCTCATCCGAAGGACACTCATTTTTACATGGGGCGATTTAATGCTTCATCAAAAGCCTTACAGCGCAGAAGTCATTTTTGTATATTTGGACTTTTGGAACCTAAAGTACATATCAGGGAATGAGCAACCCCTGCTGGCTGGACTAAAACTATCTCCCGCAGGAAGCTAGTTTTCCACAAAGGGTCTCCCATCCATGTACAGAACAGGCTTGGCCCTGTTTAGCTTTGGAGATTAACCATAATCTGACTACTGCAAGCAACAGTTGAACTTGTTCTGTTTTGGTTGAATGAAGCTGCTCTGATAGAGGGGTAGCGCATCCTGACAGGTTCAATCAGGCCAGCGGAATGTGCTACCACCTCCATAAATGAGGTCAAATTCATCATCAAGGTAGGGAATTAATGACCACAGAAAGTCAGGAGGCCAGTTTAATGCCTCTTGCGAAGGACACTCCTTTTTATTGGGGCCGAATTAAGGTTTCATAAAAACATTTGCTCCTTTTCACGGCCTGGAATCTGCCTCGTTGTATTATGACGTTTGATCCCATAGGTACATGTCAGGGAAAGAGCACCCCCTGCTGGTGGGACTAGTTTTTCACAAAGGTAGCGCAACCTGCCAGGCTCTATAAGGCCGGCAGATTGCGCTACTACCTCCATAAATGAGGTCAAATTCATCATTAAGGTAGGGAATTAATGACCACAGAAAGTCAGGAGGCCTGTTTAATGCCTCATCCGAAGGACACTCATTTTTACAGGTGCCGGATTAAGGTTTCAGAAAAACATTTGCTCCTTTCCACAGCCTGGAATCTGCCTCGTTGTATTAGGACATTTGATCCCATACGTACATGTCAGGGAAAGAGCACCCCCTGCTGGTTTGACTAGTTTTTCACAAAGGTAGCGCAACCTGCCAGGCTATATAAGGCCGGCAGATTACGCCACCAACTCCATGAATGAGGTCAAATTCATCATTAAGGTAGGGAATTAATGACCACAGAAAGTCAGGAGGCCTGTTTAAGGCCTCATCCGAAGGACACTCATTTTTACATGGGGCGATTTAATGCTTCATCAAAAGCCTTACACTGCAGAAGTCATTTTTGTATATTTGGACTTTTGGAACCTAAAGTACATATCATGGAATGAGCAACCCCTGCTGACTGGACTAAAACTATCTCCCACAGGAAGCTAGTTTTCCACAAAGTGTCCCCCATCCATGCACAGAGCAGGCTCGGGCCTGGGTAGCTTTGGAAAGTAACCAGAATCTGACTACTGCACGCAACAGTTGAACTTGTTCTGTTTCGGTTGAATGAAGCTGCTCTGATAGAGGGGTAGCGCATCCTGACAGGTTCAATCAGGCCAGCGGACTGTGCTACCACCTCCATAAATGAGGTCAAATTCATCATTAAGGTAGGGAATTAATGACCACAGAAAGTCAGGAGGCCAGTTTAATGCCTCATGCGAAGGATGCTCCCTTTTACAGGTGCCGGATTAAGGTTTCAGAAAAACATTTGCTCCTTTCCACAGCCTGGAATCTGCCTCGTTGTACTAGGACGTTTGATCCCATAGGTACATGTCAGGGAAAGAGCACCCCCTGCTGGTGGGACTAGTTTTTCACAAAGGTAGCGCAACCTGCCAGGCTCTATAAGGCCGGCAGATTGCGCTACCACCTCCATAAATGAGGTCAAATTCATCATTAAGGTAGGGAATTAATGACCACAGAAAGTCAGGAGGCCTGTTTAATGCCTCATCCGAAGGACACTCATTTTTACATGGGTTGATTTAATGCTTCATCAAAAGCCTTACAGCGCAGAAGTCATTTTTGTATATTTGGACTTTTGGAACCTAAAGTACATATCAGGGAATGAGCAACCCCTGCTGGCTGGACTAAAACTATCTCCCGCAGGAAGCTAGTTTTCCACAAAGGGTCTCCCATCCATGTACAGAACCGGCTTGGCCCTGTTTAGCTTTGGAGATTAACCATAATCTGACTACTGCAAGCAACAGTTGAACTTGTTCTGTTTTGGTTGAATGAAGCTGCTCTGATAGAGGGGTAGCGCATCCTGACAGGTTCAATCAGGCCAGCGGACTGTGCTACCACCTCCATAAATGAGGTCAAATTCATCATTAAGGTAGGGAATTAATGACCACAGAAAGTCAGGAGGCCAGTTTAATGCCTCATGCGAAGGATGCTCCTTTTTACAGGTGCCGGATTAAGGTTTCAGAAAAACATTTGCTCCTTTCCACAGCCTGGAATCTGCCTCGTTGTATTAGGACGTTTGATCCCATAGGTACATGTCAGGGAAAGAGCACCCCCTGCTGGTGGGACTAGTGTTTCACAAAGGTAGCGCAACATGCCAGGCTCTATAAGGCCGGCAGATTGCGCTACCACCTCCATAAATGAGGTCAAATTCATCATTAAGGTAGGGAATTAATGACCACAGAAAGTCAGGAGGCCTGTTTAATGCCTCATCCGAAGGACACTCATTTTTACATGGGGCGATTTAGTGCTTCATCAAAAGCCTTACACTGCAGAAGTCATTTTTGTATATTTGGACTTTTGGAACCTAAAGTACATATCAGGGAATGAGCAACCCCTGCTGGCTGGACTAAAACTATCTCCCGCAGGAAACTAGTTTTCCACAAAGGGTCTCCCATCCATGTAGAGAACAGAATTGGCCCTGTTTAGCTTTGGAGATTAACCATAATCTGACTACTGCAAATAACAGTTGAACTTTTGACTTTGTGGTTGAATGAAGCTGCTCTGATAGAGGGGTAGCGTATCCTGACAGGTTCAATCAGGCAAGCGGAATGTGCTACCACCTCCATAAATGCGGTCAAATTCATCATTACGGTAGGGAATTAATGACCACAGAAAGTCAGGAGGCTAGTTTAATGCCTCTTGCGAAGGACACTCCTTTTTACTGGGGCCGGATTAAGGTTTCAGAAAAACATTTGCTCCTTTCCACAGCCTGGAATCTGCCTCGTTGTATTAGGACGTTTGATCCCATAGGTACATGTCAGGGAAAGAGCCCCCCCTGCTGGCCAGACTAGTTTTTCACAAAGTGTCCCCCAAACCATGCACAGAGCAGGCTCGGGCCTGCTTAGCTTTGGAGATTAACCAGAATCTGACTATTTTTTTTTTTTTTTTTTTTTTTATTAAAAAATACATATATATACACACATTTTAAATCATCATGACATTCAACAGGTCATATACATACATTACATATTACAGTTCACAGTGATTTATTACACGATTACATGTGTACACAGGGATAAGAAGATAAGTGAGAAGAAGAAAAAAAAAAAACTTTAAATTAAATAAGGGGATCAAAACAGAATCATTCAGGCAACTCTATTTTAGTACCATCTGGGCTGTCCATAATAAAAGGATTATTTAAAATAAAAGTTTTATAAAAAACAATCTTGTTCTCTTCCATTTTAAAATATTCTTCAGCAGTTCTAATATATTGTTCCAGTTTTCTTTTGTACATTTTCCAAACATCTATTTTTGCACGTTTGTTTTTCACAATGTTTCTCCTTTCCCAAATAACATTTCTTGCAACAGATAAAAAAAGATTGACCATCTTTGTTTTACTTCCATTAAACCCAAATAAAAACATTTTACACCATTCTAAATCTCTCTCAATTTCATCTTCTCTATTTGTCATCATCTGTTTAATCATTTCTTTTAGCTTTACCATAAAAGTATTTAATTTAGCACATTTTAAAAACAAGTGCATAATACTTTCATTTTCTAATTCACATACTTTACATATTGCATTATCACTGCTTCCAATTTGTGCCAGCTTTGTTTCAGTAAATATCACATTGTGTCTGATAAAATAATCCAAGCATTCAAGTTTTGTGTCTAAATATTTCCACTTTAAATTTTTCCAAATTCCTTCCTCATCAATATCCACAAAAATCCTTTTCCAGAACTGTTCTGCGACTGGTCTTTTGTACACTTTGTTTCTAAAACATACATAAACATTTTTAAAAGTACATTCCTGAAAGTCTTTGGCTTTTTCTTTTAAGACCACTTTCACATTATCATTGCTTTTATCATTCTGTTCAATTTTCTCTATCCATTCTTTAGGTATTGCACTTTTCACTATTTCAAACTGTTTCTCCAGAGTTTCTCTTTTAACATCTTCACCAATCTCATCCATAGCATCAACAATTACTTGGCTTGGTAAAAAACCTTCTTTTATCTCATATAAAACATCTTTGACTTGACATACACCAGCCTTCAACCAATGTTTAAAAAATACTTCTTTCTCTTGTGTTAAAATATTAGCATTTAAAAACAATGGTTGATTTAATAACATTTTTCTTCCTTCAGGTTTAAACTCAACCAAATTTAGAAACTCTGCCCATGCTTGTAAAACCTCTTTGTAAAAATCAGGAATTCCAGTCATCATGTTCTGTTTCAGTTTCATCCATAAAATGTCATCATTTATATTAAAACCACCACATTTGTTAAGATAATACCTCATTACATGCTTCCATTCTGCTTTAAAATCCTTGTTTAAATACCTTTTCACCACTTTAACTCTCAAGCTTTTCTTTCTTATTTCTGGGTCTATCAATCCCATTCCACCTTCATCTGTTGCACCTATTAAAACATTATACGCAATTCTTGGTGGTTTCCCTTCCCAAATAAAATTCAGGACACATTTTTTTATTCTTTGTACATGCCAGTGTTCCATAGGGATGACTCCTAAGACGTACCACATTTTCGACAACATCAGCGTATTTACAATTAAAATCTTTCCCATTAAATTCAACCTTCTTTGTTTCCACCATTCCAACCTCCTTTCCATTCTTCCTATTATTTCATCCCACATTATTTCATTAACTCTCTTTTCATTTTCTCCCATTGTTATCCCTAAAATCTTAATTTCTTGCTGATTTTTGAAATTAAAAGCATCTGGTAAAATGCATACATTCCCAATTCTCATAACCACAGTTTTTTCCATATTTACTTTAGCACCTGATCCATCACAATATTTTTTAATAATTTCCATAGCATTTGTCACACTTTCAATGTCCTTTAAAATTAATGTAGTGTCATCCGCATACTGGTAAATTTTCTGTTCTTCTTTAACCTCTATAATTTTAATTCCATTTATTCTTTTTTCCTTCATTATAGCTAGACCCAAAGCTTCAGTCACTAGACTGTACAGCTGAGCAGATAATGGACATCCCTGTTTTATGGATCTTGTTATACTAAAGCATTCTGTAATAAAACCATTACATTTAATACAGCTCATAGCACCATTATACAAACACTTCATCCATCTTAAAAACTTTTCTCCAAACCCAAACTTTTTTAAAACCCCAAATAAAAAGTTATGTTCAACTCTGTCAAATGCTTTCTCAAAATCAACACTAATTACATATCCCTCTTTCTTTTCTTCTTTCATATATTGTATTACATCTCTTATACTGCTTGTTATATCTGTGATGTCTTTTCCTTTCACTCCATATGCCTGACTAGTTTTAATAATACTCGGTAAAATCTTTTTAAGTCTGTTTGCTAAAACCTTGGCTAATACTTTAAAATCTGTATTTAACATCGTAAGGGGTCTGTAGTTAATCAAATCATTTTTTCCACCTTTTTTCTTATATATTAATTTCACTAAACCTATTCTCATTAAATGTGTAGCTTCTTTCTTTTCAAAAATTACTTCAAAGATTTCCTTTAAAATTGGTGCTAAAACATCTTTAAAAACTTTATAAAATTCAGATACTAATCCATCTAAACCTGGGCTTTTCCCATTATTTAATTGCATTATAGCTTCCTTAATTTCTTCTATTTGTATTTCTTCATCACACATATTTATATCATCTTCTGTTATACTTTCCTCAATTTGTTCCAATAAAAATTGTTCGTCTTTTTCATTTATTTGACCTTTTTTAAAAAGGCCTTCATAAAAATTTCTAACTTCTTTCAAAATATCCTGTACTTCTTTTATTTTTTCACCATTTTTCTTCTTTAATTCTCTTATGATTTCTACATTTCCCTTACTTTCTTCTAAACTAAAAAAGAATTTTGTACATTTCTCGCCTTCTACAAGATATTTTGCTTTACTTCTAACCATAGCACCTCTACATTTCTTTTCTTCTATGTTTCGTAATTCTTCTTCCAAGTTTATTATTTTTTCTATATCTACATTTTCTTGGTTCAATTTATCATTTAGTTCTTTTCTAACCTCCACTTCTTTATTTCTTTTAGCTTTTTGTATTAATTTACTCATTTCTATAGTATACTTTTTAATTTCATATTTTGTATTATCCCACCATATTCGTTTATCTTCTTGATACATCCTATTCTGTTTTTCTGTATTTATTATATCCACTATTGTCTTTCTATAAGATTCTATTTTTAAAATTTCTGTGTTTAAGATCCATACGCCATTACCTCTTTCAGCTTCGTTAAAATCAATATTCAAAATGAAAAACTTGTGATCACTCAAAGCTGTTTCTTTGTAATAAACACTCTGTATAAAATCCCCCAGTTTTCTCTTGCATAGAATAAAATCAATTCTGCTTTGTTTTAAAATATTACCTACTATTTGTCTTCTTGAATATTCTCTTCTTCCCTCATTTCTTATTCTCCATATGTCAACTACTTCACGCTCATCCATTAAGTTCTCCAACTCTTTTCTCCCGCTGTCACTCTTAAAAATCATGCCATCTGCTAAATCAATTCTGTTCAAGGCCGTGTTAAAATCACCAATTAAAATTGTTTCTCCCCATAAAGTCATTAAACCCTTTAGTCTATTAAAGAATTCCTTCTTTTCTTTTCCTACTACCGGAGCATGAATGTTACATAAAACCATATTATTTTCCTTAATCTTAATCGCTAAAGATTTCCCTTCTTTGTCATTATATATTTCTTCGACATCATTACATACATTTTTTTTAACTAAAATGGCAACCCCTCTCCCCATCCTTCCATCACCATTATTATAAAATATATTTCCTGTCCATCCCCTTTTAAGATCATCCATTATAGCTTCATTCCAGTTTGTCTCTTGTATAAATATAAGATTTTGTTTTTTACACAGCTCCTTAACCTTGTCAAATTTTCCGAGATTCAATAAACCTCTTACATTAATAGAAACAATACTTAAAGACATACATAAATGAAAAACATTACATATCAGTCCCATCAATCCGCACTTTCTTTTTCCCTAGACGCATCACGCATAGTCTTTATCAGTTCACTCTTTTTACTCAATCTGTTCCTTACAAATTTTAGATTTGGAGTTACCTTAATTTTCCTTCTTCTTACTTGCAATCCATTTGCTTGCTCGTGTTCTTCAGTATTTTGCTCATCCATTCTCTCACTTACGTCCATTTGTGTGTTTGATAAGTCCAAAGATGTCCATGTATCACTCAGTTCATTTGTTTTGCCATTGTCTTTTTCCAGCTGTTCTTTATGTGTTTCCGATATCTCCACAATCAAACGATCATCTTTCTCCATATTACAACACTTTTCCACTTCTCCCGTCACTTGACTGCATGTTGTATCTTTGTGTTCTGTTATTGTCTCCATTTCTTCTGTTGTGTTATTATTACTTGTATCCACCTTTTCTGTTTCATCCTGTATCTCACCATCATTGTCCATAGCCTCATTATCCTCTTCATGATCTCCCGTTTCGTTGTCATCATTCATCCAGCACTCGCACTTCATCAAAGCTCTGTTGCAATCTGGACATTTAACAGCAGTGCAGTTCCTGGCATAATGTCCCTGCTCCTCACACTCATGACATTTAAAATTCGGACAGTTTTTTAAAATGTGCCCCGGATCCATGCACAATCGACATATTTTCATCTGACGGTCATGCATAATCCGAAAATACTGTGTTCCTTCGGCTGTCTCGAATTTTGTGCTGTAAGGCAGTGATGCCACCTCCTTCGGGAATCTCACCTTCAGGTATCTTGTGCCATCTGCAATGTCAGTGCCCGGATAAAATCTCCTTTTAATATCAGAAACCGGTATCACTTTCCATAAAGCCAGTTTTTCAAATATCAGTTCATCTTGTAAGTAGGCCGGCAAGTGCATGAATGAAACCATATACTCTCGTGTCTCCAATGCTCTTAATTCACAATCTTTATCTTTAACTTTTAGTCCATCCTATAGCTCATTACACAGTTGTTCAGTTAATAGTGTCAGTTCATATTCCTTATCCATTCGTGGTCTTACCGCTATTAATTTTCCAGCTCCAAGTTTTTCCGTCACAGCTTTAATCACATCCTCTGCTTTTCCATCGATCACATCTTTTAAATCCACAATGATTGTTGCTTCCTTTGAATACACCTTTTCCTTCCTTCCAGTCTTTTTTGCGTCGTTTGTGGCCGTCTTTTGTCCTATATCCTTTTCTTTGTCTCTCTGTTTGTCCATGCCATGCTCATTTTCTTTGTCTTTCTCCATTTTGTGTAAGCACAGCGGCTCCCCAAACAGTAAAAACTGCTGGGGAGCACGTATAAAGTTAAACTAACCACTAAAATAAAGTAATAAACGTACAAAGTAAACAAAAACAAAATAAATCAGAGATTTCTCTCAAGCACCCTTTCTACAAAAATCACTTCCTGAACTGCTCAGTAGCGCCCTCTGGGGTAGCGTGTCCTGCCAGGTTCAATCAGCCAGCGGAATGTGCTACCACCTCCATAAATGAGGTCAAATTCATCATTAAGGTAGGGAATTAATGACCACAGAAAGTCAGGAGGCCTGTTTAATGCCTCATCCGAAGGACACTCCTTTTTACTGGGGCCGGATTAAGGTTTCAGAAAAACATTTGCTCCTTTCCACAGCCTGGATTCTGCCTCGTTGTATTAGGACGTTTGATCCCATAGGTACATGTCAGGGAAAGAGCACCCCCTGCTGGTGGGACTAGTTTTTCACAAAGGTAGCGCAACCTGCCAGACTCTATAAGGCCGGCAGATTGCGCTACCACCTCCATAAATGAGGTCAAATTCATCATTAAGGTAGGGAATTAATGACCACAGAAAGTCAGGAGGCCTGTTTAATGCCTCATCCGAAGGACACTCATTTTTACATGGGGCGATTTAATGCTTCATCAAAAGCCTTACAGCGCAGAAGTCATTTTTGTATATTTGGACTTTTGGAACCTAAAGTACATATCAGGGAATGAGCAACCCCTGCTGGCTGGACTAAAACTATCTCATGCAGGAAGATAGTTTACCACAAAGTGTCCCCCATCCATGCACAGACCAGGCTCTGGCCTGCTTAGCTTTAGAGAGTAACCAGAATCTGAATACTGCAAGCAACAGTTGAACTTGTTTTGCTTCAGTTGAATGAAGCTGCTCTGATAGAGGGGTAGCGCATCCTGACAGGTTCAATCAGGCCAGCGGAATGTGCTACCACCTCCATAAATGAGGTCAAATTCATCATTAAGGTAGGGAATTAATGACCACAGAAAGTCAGGAGGCCAGTTTAATGCCTCATGCGAAGGATGCTCCTTTTTACAGGTGCCGGATTAAGGTTTCAGAAAAACATTTGCTCCTTTCCACAGCCTGGAATCTGCCTCGTTGTATTAGGACGTTTGATCCCATAGGTACATGTCAGGGAAAGAGCACCCCCTGCTGGTGGGACTATTTTTTCACAAAGGTAGCGCAACCTGCCAGGCTCTATAAGGCCGGCAGATTGCGCTACCACCTCCATAAATGAGGTCAAATTCATCATTAAGGTAGGGAATTAATGACCACAGAAAGTCAGGAGGCCTGTTTAATGCCTCATCCAAAGGACACTCATTTTTACATGGGGCGATTTAATGCTTCATCAAAAGCTTTACACTGCAGAAGTCATTTTTGTATATTTGGACTTTTGGAACCTAAAGTACATATCAGGGAATGAGCAACCCCTGCTGGGTGGACTGAAACTATCTCCCGCAGGAAGCTAGATTTCCACGAAGAGTCCCCCATCCTTGCACAGAGCAGGGTCAGGCCTGCTTAGCTTTAGAGAGTAACCAGAATCCGACTACGGCAAGCAACAGTTGAACTTGTTCTGTTTCGTTTGAATGAAGCTGCTCTGATAGAGGGGTAGCGCATCCTGACAGGTTCAATCAGGCCAGCGGAATGTGCTACCACCTCCATAAATGAGGTCAAATTCATCATTAAGGTAGGGAATTAATGACCACAGAAAGTCAGGAGGCCAGTTTAATGCCTCTTGCGAAGGACACTCCTTTTTACTGGGGCCGGATTAAGGTTTCATAAAAACATTTGCTCCTTTTCACGGCCTGGAATCTGCCTCGTTGTATTAGGATGTTTGATCCAATAGGTACATTTCAGGGAAAGAGCCCCCCCTGCTGGCCATACTAGTTTTTCACAAAGGAAGCGCAACCTGCCAAGCTCTATAAGGCCGGCTGAATGCATTACCACCTCCATAAATGAGGTCAAATTCATCATTAAGGTAGGGAATTAATGACCACAGAAAGTCAGGAGGCCTGTTTAATGCCTCATCCGAAGGACACTCATTTTTACATGGGGCGATTTAATGCTTCATCAAAAGCCTTACAGCGCAGAAGTCATTTTTGTATATTTGGACTTTTGGAACCTAAAGTACATATCAGGGAATGAGCAACCCCTGCTGGCTGGACTAAAACTATCTCCCGCAGGAAGCTAGTTTTCCACAAAGGGTCTCCCATCCATGTACAGAACAGGCTTGGCCCTGTTTAGCTTTGGAGATTAACCATAATCTGACTACTGCAAGCAACAGTTGAACTTGTTCTGTTTTGGTTGAATGAAGCTGCTCTGATAGAGGGGTAGCGCATCCTGACAGGTTCAATCAGGCCAGCGGAATGTGCTACCACCTCCATAAATGAGGTCAAATTCATCATCAAGGTAGGGAATTAATGACCACAGAAAGTCAGGAGGCCAGTTTAATGCCTCTTGCGAAGGACACTCCTTTTTATTGGGGCCGAATTAAGGTTTCATAAAAACATTTGCTCCTTTTCACGGCCTGGAATCTGCCTCGTTGTATTATGACGTTTGATCCCATAGGTACATGTCAGGGAAAGAGCACCCCCTGCTGGTGGGACTAGTTTTTCACAAAGGTAGCGCAACCTGCCAGGCTCTATAAGGCCGGCAGATTGCGCTACTACCTCCATAAATGAGGTCAAATTCATCATTAAGGTAGGGAATTAATGACCACAGAAAGTCAGGAGGCCTGTTTAATGCCTCATCCGAAGGACACTCATTTTTACAGGTGCCGGATTAAGGTTTCAGAAAAACATTTGCTCCTTTCCACAGCCTGGAATCTGCCTCGTTGTATTAGGACATTTGATCCCATAGGTACATGTCAGGGAAAGAGCACCCCCTGCTGGTTTGACTAGTTTTTCACAAAGGTAGCGCAACCTGCCAGGCTATATAAGGCCGGCAGATTACGCCACCAACTCCATGAATGAGGTCAAATTCATCATTAAGGTAGGGAATTAATGACCACAGAAAGTCAGGAGGCCTGTTTAAGGCCTCATCCGAAGGACACTCATTTTTACATGGGGCGATTTAATGCTTCATCAAAAGCCTTACACTGCAGAAGTCATTTTTGTATATTTGGACTTTTGGAACCTAAAGTACATATCATGGAATGAGCAACCCCTGCTGACTGGACTAAAACTATCTCCCACAGGAAGCTAGTTTTCCACAAAGTGTCCCCCATCCATGCACAGAGCAGGCTCGGGCCTGGGTAGCTTTGGAAAGTAACCAGAATCTGACTACTGCACGCAACAGTTGAACTTGTTCTGTTTCGGTTGAATGAAGCTGCTCTGATAGAGGGGTAGCGCATCCTGACAGGTTCAATCAGGCCAGCGGACTGTGCTACCACCTCCATAAATGAGGTCAAATTCATCATTAAGGTAGGGAATTAATGACCACAGAAAGTCAGGAGGCCAGTTTAATGCCTCATGCGAAGGATGCTCCCTTTTACAGGTGCCGGATTAAGGTTTCAGAAAAACATTTGCTCCTTTCCACAGCCTGGAATCTGCCTCGTTGTACTAGGACGTTTGATCCCATAGGTACATGTCAGGGAAAGAGCACCCCCTGCTGGTGGGACTAGTTTTTCACAAAGGTAGCGCAACCTGCCAGGCTCTATAAGGCCGGCAGATTGCGCTACCACCTCCATAAATGAGGTCAAATTCATCATTAAGGTAGGGAATTAATGACCACAGAAAGTCAGGAGGCCTGTTTAATGCCTCATCCGAAGGACACTCATTTTTACATGGGTTGATTTAATGCTTCATCAAAAGCCTTACAGCGCAGAAGTCATTTTTGTATATTTGGACTTTTGGAACCTAAAGTACATATCAGGGAATGAGCAACCCCTGCTGGCTGGACTAAAACTATCTCCCGCAGGAAGCTAGTTTTCCACAAAGGGTCTCCCACCCATGTACAGAACCGGCTTGGCCCTGTTTAGCTTTGGAGATTAACCATAATCTGACTACTGCAAGCAACAGTTGAACTTGTTCTGTTCTGGTTGAATGAAGCTGCTCTGATAGAGGGGTAGCGCATCCTGACAGGTTCAATCAGGCCAGCGGAATGTGCTACCACCTCCATAAATGAGGTCAAATTCATCATTAAGGTAGGGAATTAATGACCACAGAAAGTCAGGAGGCCAGTTTAATGCCTCATGCGAAGGATGCTCCTTTTTACAGGTGCCGGATTAAGGTTTCAGAAAAACATTTGCTCCTTTCCACAGCCTGGAATCTGCCTCGTTGTATTAGGACGTTTGATCCCATAGGTACATGTCAGGGAAAGAGCACCCCCTGCTGGTGGGACTAGTTTTTCACAAAGGTAGCGCAACCTGCCAGGCTCTATAAGGCCGGCAGATTGCGCTACCACCTCCATAAATGAGGTCAAATTCATCATTAAGGTAGGGAATTAATGACCACAGAAAGTCAGGAGGCCTGTTTAATGCCTCATCCGAAGGACACTCATTTTTACATGGGGCGATTTAATGCTTCATCAAAAGCCTTACAGCGCAGAAGTCATTTTTGTATATTTGGACTTTTGGAACCTAAAGTACATATCAGGGAATGAGCAACCCCTGCTGGCTGGACTAAAACTATCTCATGCAGGAAGATAGTTTACCACAAAGTGTCCCCCATCCATGCACAGACCAGGCTCTGGCCTGCTTAGCTTTAGAGAGTAACCAGAATCGGACTACTGCAAGCAACAGTTGAACTTGTTTTGCTTCGGTTGAATGAAGCTGCTCTGATAGAGGGGTAGCGCATCCTGACAGGTTCAATCAGCCAGCGGAATGTGCTACCACCTCCATAAATGAGGTCAAATTCATCATTAAGGTAGGGAATTAATGACCACAGAAAGTCAGGAGGCCAGTTTAATGCCTTATGCGAAGGATGCTCCTTTTTACAGGAGCCGGATTAAGGTTTCAGAAAAACATTTGCTCCTTTCCACAGCCTGGAATCTGCCTCGTTGTACTAGGACGTTTGATCCCATAGGTACATGTCAGGGAAAGAGCACCCCCTGCTGGTGGGACTAGTTTTTCACAAAGGTAGCGCAACCTGCCAGGCTCTATAAGGCCGGCAGATTGCGCTACCACCTCCATAAATGAGGTCAAATTCATCATTAAGGTAGGGAATTAATGACCACAGAAAGTCAGGAGGCCTGTTTAATGCCTCATCCGAAGGACACTCATTTTTACATGGGTTGATTTAATGCTTCATCAAAAGCCTTACAGCGCAGAAGTCATTTTTGTATATTTGGACTTTTGGAACCTAAAGTACATATCAGGGAATGAGCAACCCCTGCTGGCTGGACTAAAACTATCTCCCGCAGGAAGCTAGTTTTCCACAAAGGGTCTCCCATCCATGTACAGAACCGGCTTGGCCCTGTTTAGCTTTGGAGATTAACCATAATCTGACTACTGCAAGCAACAGTTGAACTTGTTCTGTTTTGGTTGAATGAAGCTGCTCTGATAAAGGGGTAGCGCATCCTGACAGGTTCAATCAGGCCAGCGGAATGTGCTACCACCTCCATAAATGAGGTCAAATTCATCATTAAGGTAGGGAATTAATGACCACAGAAAGTCAGGAGGCCAGTTTAATGCCTCATGCGAAGGATGCTCCTTTTTACAGGTGCCGGATTAAGGTTTCAGAAAAACATTTGCTCCTTTCCACAGCCTGGAATCTGCCTCGTTGTATTAGGACGTTTGATCCCATAGGTACATGTCAGGGAAAGAGCACCCCCTGCTGGTGGGACTAGTTTTTCACAAAGGTAGCGCAACCTGCCAGGCTCTATAAGGCCGGCAGATTGCGCTACCACCTCCATAAATGAGGTCAAATTCATCATTAAGGTAGGGAATTAATGACCACAGAAAGTCAGGAGGCCTGTTTAATGCCTCATCCGAAGGACACTCATTTTTACATGGGGCGATTTAATGCTTCATCAAAAGCTTTACACTGCAGAAGTCATTTTTGTATATTTGGACTTTTGGAACCTAAAGTACATATCAGGGAATGAGCAACCCCTGCGGGGTGGACTGAAACTATCTCCCGCAGGAAGCTAGATTTCCACGAAGAGTCCCCCATCCTTGCACAGAGCAGGGTCAGGCCTGCTTAGCTTTAGAGAGTAACCAGAATCTGACTACGGCAAGCAACAGTTGAACTTGTTCTGTTTCGTTTGAATGAAGCTGCTCTGATAGAGGGGTAGCGCATCCTGACAGGTTCAATCAGGCCAGCGGAATGTGCTACCACCTCCATAAATGAGGTCAAATTCATCATTAAGGTAGGGAATTAATGACCACAGAAAGTCAGGAGGCCAGTTTAATGCCTCTTGCGAAGGACACTCCTTTTTACTGGGGCCGGATTAAGGTTTCATAAAAACATTTGCTCCTTTTCACGGCCTGGAATCTGCCTCGTTGTATTAGGATGTTTGATCCAATAGGTACATTTCAGGGAAAGAGCCCCCCCTGCTGGCCATACTAGTTTTTCACAAAGGAAGCGCAACCTGCCAAGCTCTATAAGGCCGGCTGAATGCATTACCACCTCCATAAATGAGGTCAAATTCATCATTAAGGTAGGGAATTAATGACCACAGAAAGTCAGGAGGCCTGTTTAATGCCTCATCCGAAGGACACTCATTTTTACATGGGGCGATTTAATGCTTCATCAAAAGCCTTACAGCGCAGAAGTCATTTTTGTATATTTGGACTTTTGGAACCTAAAGTACATATCAGGGAATGAGCAACCCCTGCTGGCTGGACTAAAACTATCTCCCGCAGGAAGCTAGTTTTCCACAAAGGGTCTCCCATCCATGTACAGAACAGGCTTGGCCCTGTTTAGCTTTGGAGATTAACCATAATCTGACTACTGCAAGCAACAGTTGAACTTGTTCTGTTTTGGTTGAATGAAGCTGCTCTGATAGAGGGGTAGCGCATCCTGACAGGTTCAATCAGGCCAGCGGAATGTGCTACCACCTCCATAAATGAGGTCAAATTCATCATCAAGGTAGGGAATTAATGACCACAGAAAGTCAGGAGGCCAGTTTAATGCCTCTTGCGAAGGACACTCCTTTTTATTGGGGCCGAATTAAGGTTTCATAAAAACATTTGCTCCTTTTCACGGCCTGGAATCTGCCTCGTTGTATTATGACGTTTGATCCCATAGGTACATGTCAGGGAAAGAGCACCCCCTGCTGGTGGGACTAGTTTTTCACAAAGGTAGCGCAACCTGCCAGGCTCTATAAGGCCGGCAGATTGCGCTACCACCTCCATAAATGAGGTCAAATTCATCATTAAGGTAGGGAATTAATGACCACAGAAAGTCAGGAGGCCTGTTTAATGCCTCATCCGAAGGACACTCATTTTTACAGGTGCCGGATTAAGGTTTCAGAAAAACATTTGCTCCTTTCCACAGCCTGGAATCTGCCTCGTTGTATTAGGACGTTTGATCCCATAGGTACATGTCAGGGAAAGAGCACCCCCTGCTGGTTTGACTAGTTTTTCACAAAGGTAGCGCAACCTGCCAGGCTATATAAGGCCGGCAGATTACGCCACCAACTCCATGAATGAGGTCAAATTCATCATTAAGGTAGGGAATTAATGACCACAGAAAGTCAGGAGGCCTGTTTAAGGCCTCATCCGAAGGACACTCATTTTTACATGGGGCGATTTAATGCTTCATCAAAAGCCTTACACTGCAGAAGTCATTTTTGTATATTTGGACTTTTGGAACCTAAAGTACATATCATGGAATGAGCAACCCCTGCTGACTGGACTAAAACTATCTCCCACAGGAAGCTAGTTTTCCACAAAGTGTCCCCCATCCATGCACAGAGCAGGCTCGGGCCTGGGTAGCTTTGGAAAGTAACCAGAATCTGACTACTGCACTCAACAGTTGAACTTGTTCTGTTTCGGTTGAATGAAGCTGCTCTGATAGAGGGGTAGCGCATCCTGACAGGTTCAATCAGGCCAGCGGACTGTGCTACCACCTCCATAAATGAGGTCAAATTCATCATTAAGGTAGGGAATTAATGACCACAGAAAGTCAGGAGGCCAGTTTAATGCCTCATGCGAAGGATGCTCCTTTTTACAGGTGCCGGATTAAGGTTTCAGAAAAACATTTGCTCCTTTCCACAGCCTGGAATCTGCCTCGTTGTATTAGGACGTTTGATCCCATAGGTACATGTCAGGGAAAGAGCACCCCCTGCTGGTGGGACTAGTGTTTCACAAAGGTAGCGCAACCTGCCAGGCTCTATAAGGCCGGCAGATTGCGCTACCACCTCCATAAATGAGGTCAAATTCATCATTAAGGTAGGGAATTAATGACCACAGAAAGTCAGGAGGCCTGTTTAATGCCTCATCCGAAGGACACTCATTTTTACATGAGGCGATTTAGTGCTTCATCAAAAGCCTTACACTGCAGATGTCATTTTTGTATATTTGGACTTTTGGAACCTAAAGTACATATCAGGGAATGAGCAACCCCTGCTGGCTGGACTAAAACTATCTCCCGCAGGAAACTAGTTTTCCACAAAGGGTCTCCCATCCATGTAGAGAACAGAATTGGCCCTGTTTAGCTTTGGAGATTAACCATAATCTGACTACTGCAAATAACAGTTGAACTTTTGACTTTGTGGTTGAATGAAGCTGCTCTGATAGAGGGGTAGCGTATCCTGACAGGTTCAATCAGGCAAGCGGAATGTGCTACCACCTCCATAAATGCGGTCAAATTCATCATTACGGTAGGGAATTAATGACCACAGAAAGTCAGGAGGCTAGTTTAATGCCTCTTGCGAAGGACACTCCTTTTTACTGGGGCCGGATTAAGGTTTCAGAAAAACATTTGCTCCTTTCCACAGCCTGGAATCTGCCTCGTTGTATTAGGACGTTTGATCCCATAGGTACATGTCAGGGAAAGAGCCCCCCCTGCTGGCCAGACTAGTTTTTCACAAAGTGTCCCCCAAAACATGCACAGAGCAGGCTCGGGCCTGCTTAGCTTTGGAGATTAACCAGAATCTGACTACTGCAAGTAACATCTGAACTTTTAACTTTGTGGTTGAATGAAGCTGCTCTGATAGAGGGGTAGCGCATCCTGACAGGTTCAATCAGCCAGCGGAATGTGCTACCACCTCCATAAATGAGGTCAAATTTATCATTAAGGTAGGGAATTAATGACCACAGAAAGTCAGGAGGCCAGTTTAATGCCTCATGCGAAGGATGCTCCCTTTTACAGGTGCCGGATTAAGGTTTCAGAAAAACATTTGCTCCTTTCCACAGCCTGGAATCTGCCTCGTTGTATTAGGACGTTTGATCCCATAGGTACATGTCAGGGAAAGAGCACCCCCTGCTGGTGGGACTAGTCTTTCACAAAGGTAGCGCAACCTGCCAGGCTCTATAAGGCCGGCAGATTGCGCTACCACCTCCATAAATGAGGTCAAATTCATCATTAAGGTAGGGAATTAATGACCACAGAAAGTCAGGAGGCCTGTTTAATGCCGCATCCGAAGGACACTCATTTTTACATGGGGCGATTTAATGCTTCATCAAAAGCCTTACAGCGCAGAAGTCATTTTTGTATATTTGGACTTTTGGAACCTAAAGTACATATCAGGGAATGAGCAACCCCTGCTGGCTGGACTAAAACTATCTCATGCAGGAAGATAGTTTACCACAAAGTGTCCCCCATCCATGCACAGACCAGGCTCTGGCCTGCTTAGCTTTAGAGAGTAATCAGAATCTGACTACTGCAAGCAACAGTTGAACTTGTTTTGCTTCGGTTGAATGAAGCTGCTCTGATAGAGGGGTAGCGCATCCTGACAGGTTCAATCAGCCAGCGGAATGTGCTACCACCTCCATAAATGAGGTCAAATTCATCATTAAGGTAGGGAATTAATGACCACAGAAAGTCAGGAGGCCAGTTTAATGCCTTATGCGAAGGATGCTCCTTTTTACAGGAGCCGGATTAAGGTTTCAGAAAAACATTTGCTCCTTTCCACAGCCTGGAATCTGCCTCATTGTACTAGGACGTTTGATCCCATAGGTACATGTCAGGGAAAGAGCACCCCCTGCTGGTGGGACTAGTTTTTCACAAAGGTAGCGCAACCTGCCAGGCTCTATAAGGCCGGCAGATTGCGCTACCACCTCCATAAATGAGGTCAAATTCATCATTAAGGTAGGGAATTAATGACCACAGAAAGTCAGGAGGCCTGTTTAATGCCTCATCCGAAGGACACTCATTTTTACATGGGTTGATTTAATGCTTCATCAAAAGCCTTACAGCGCAGAAGTCATTTTTGTATATTTGGACTTTTGGAACCTAAAGTACATATCAGGGAATGAGCAACCCCTGCTGGCTGGACTAAAACTATCTCCCGCAGGAAGCTAGTTTTCCACAAAGGGTCTCCCATCCATGTACAGAACCAGCTTGGCCCTGTTTAGCTTTGGAGATTAACCATAATCTGACTACTGCAAGCAACAGTTGAACTTGTTCTGTTTTGGTTGAATGAAGCTGCTCTGATAGAGGGGTAGCGCATCCTGACAGGTTCAATCAGGCCAGCGGAATGTGCTACCACCTCCATAAATGAGGTCAAATTCATCATTAAGGTAGGGAATTAATGACCACAGAAAGTCAGGAGGCCTGTTTAATGCCTCATCCGAAGGACACTCATTTTTACATGGGGCGATTTAATGCTTCATCAAAAGCTTTACACTGCAGAAGTCATTTTTGTATATTTGGACTTTTGGAACCTAAAGTACATATAAGGGAATGAGCAACCCCTGCTGGGTGGACTGAAACTATCTCCCGCAGGAAGCTAGATTTCCACGAAGAGTCCCCCATCCTTGCACAGAGCAGGGTCAGGCCTGCTTAGCTTTAGAGAGTAACCAGAATCTGACTACGGCAAGCAACAGTCGAACTTGTTCTGTTTAGTTTGAATGAAGCTGCTCTGATAGAGGGGTAGCGCATCCTGACAGGTTCAATCAGGCCAGCGGAATGTGCTACCACCTCCATAAATGAGGTCAAATTCATCATTAAGGTAGGGAATTAATGACCACAGAAAGTCAGGAGGCCAGTTTAATGCCTCTTGCGAAGGACACTCCTTTTTACTGGGGCCGGATTAAGGTTTCATAAAAACATTTGCTCCTTTTCACGGCCTGGAATCTGCCTCGTTGTATTAGGATGTTTGATCCAATAGGTACATTTCAGGGAAAGAGCCCCCCCTGCTGGCCATACTAGTTTTTCACAAAGGAAGCGCAACCTGCCAAGCTCTATAAGGCCGGCTGAATGCATTACCACCTCCATAAATGAGGTCAAATTCATCATTAAGGTAGGGAATTAATGACCACAGAAAGTCAGGAGGCCTGTTTAATGCCTCATCCGAAGGACACTCATTTTTACATGGGGCGATTTAATGCTTCATCAAAAGCCTTACAGCGCAGAAGTCATTTTTGTATATTTGGACTTTTGGAACCTAAAGTACATATCAGGGAATGAGCAACCCCTGCTGGCTGGACTAAAACTATCTCCCGCAGGAAGCTAGTTTTCCACAAAGGGTCTCCCATCCATGTACAGAACAGGCTTGGCCCTGTTTAGCTTTGGAGATTAACCATAATCTGACTACTGCAAGCAACAGTTGAACTTGTTCTGTTTTGGTTGAATGAAGCTGCTCTGATAGAGGGGTAGCGCATCCTGACAGGTTCAATCAGGCCAGCGGAATGTGCTACCACCTCCATAAATGAGGTCAAATTCATCATCAAGGTAGGGAATTAATGACCACAGAAAGTCAGGAGGCCAGTTTAATGCCTCTTGCGAAGGACACTCCTTTTTATTGGGGCCGAATTAAGGTTTCATAAAAACATTTGCTCCTTTTCACGGCCTGGAATCTGCCTCGTTGTATTATGACGTTTGATCCCATAGGTACATGTCAGGGAAAGAGCACCCCCTGCTGGTGGGACTAGTTTTTCACAAAGGTAGCGCAACCTGCCAGGCTCTATAAGGCCGGCAGATTGCGCTACTACCTCCATAAATGAGGTCAAATTCATCATTAAGGTAGGGAATTAATGACCACAGAAAGTCAGGAGGCCTGTTTAATGCCTCATCCGAAGGACACTCATTTTTACAGGTGCCGGATTAAGGTTTCAGAAAAACATTTGCTCCTTTCCACAGCCTGGAATCTGCCTCGTTGTATTAGGACATTTGATCCCATACGTACATGTCAGGGAAAGAGCACCCCCTGCTGGTTTGACTAGTTTTTCACAAAGGTAGCGCAACCTGCCAGGCTATATAAGGCCGGCAGATTACGCCACCAACTCCATGAATGAGGTCAAATTCATCATTAAGGTAGGGAATTAATGACCACAGAAAGTCAGGAGGCCTGTTTAAGGCCTCATCCGAAGGACACTCATTTTTACATGGGGCGATTTAATGCTTCATCAAAAGCCTTACACTGCAGAAGTCATTTTTGTATATTTGGACTTTTGGAACCTAAAGTACATATCATGGAATGAGCAACCCCTGCTGACTGGACTAAAACTATCTCCCACAGGAAGCTAGTTTTCCACAAAGTGTCCCCCATCCATGCACAGAGCAGGCTCGGGCCTGGGTAGCTTTGGAAAGTAACCAGAATCTGACTACTGCACGCAACAGTTGAACTTGTTCTGTTTCGGTTGAATGAAGCTGCTCTGATAGAGGGGTAGCGCATCCTGACAGGTTCAATCAGGCCAGCGGACTGTGCTACCACCTCCATAAATGAGGTCAAATTCATCATTAAGGTAGGGAATTAATGACCACAGAAAGTCAGGAGGCCAGTTTAATGCCTCATGCGAAGGATGCTCCCTTTTACAGGTGCCGGATTAAGGTTTCAGAAAAACATTTGCTCCTTTCCACAGCCTGGAATCTGCCTCGTTGTACTAGGACGTTTGATCCCATAGGTACATGTCAGGGAAAGAGCACCCCCTGCTGGTGGGACTAGTTTTTCACAAAGGTAGCGCAACCTGCCAGGCTCTATAAGGCCGGCAGATTGCGCTACCACCTCCATAAATGAGGTCAAATTCATCATTAAGGTAGGGAATTAATGACCACAGAAAGTCAGGAGGCCTGTTTAATGCCTCATCCGAAGGACACTCATTTTTACATGGGTTGATTTAATGCTTCATCAAAAGCCTTACAGCGCAGAAGTCATTTTTGTATATTTGGACTTTTGGAACCTAAAGTACATATCAGGGAATGAGCAACCCCTGCTGGCTGGACTAAAACTATCTCCCGCAGGAAGCTAGTTTTCCACAAAGGGTCTCCCATCCATGTACAGAACCGGCTTGGCCCTGTTTAGCTTTGGAGATTAACCATAATCTGACTACTGCAAGCAACAGTTGAACTTGTTCTGTTTTGGTTGAATGAAGCTGCTCTGATAGAGGGGTAGCGCATCCTGACAGGTTCAATCAGGCCAGCGGAATGTGCTACCACCTCCATAAATGAGGTCAAATTCATCATTAAGGTAGGGAATTAATGACCACAGAAAGTCAGGAGGCCAGTTTAATGCCTCATGCGAAGGATGCTCCTTTTTACAGGTGCCGGATTAAGGTTTCAGAAAAACATTTGCTCCTTTCCACAGCCTGGAATCTGCCTCGTTGTATTAGGACGTTTGATCCCATAGGTACATGTCAGGGAAAGAGCACCCCCTGCTGGTGGGACTAGTTTTTCACAAAGGTAGCGCAACCTGCCAGGCTCTATAAGGCCGGCAGATTGCGCTACCACCTCCATAAATGAGGTCAAATTCATCATTAAGGTAGGGAATTAATGACCACAGAAAGTCAGGAGGCCTGTTTAATGCCTCATCCGAAGGACACTCATTTTTACATGGGGCGATTTAATGCTTCATCAAAAGCCTTACAGCGCAGAAGTCATTTTTGTATATTTGGACTTTTGGAACCTAAAGTACATATCAGGGAATGAGCAACCCCTGCTGGCTGGACTAAAACTATCTCATGCAGGAAGATAGTTTACCACAAAGTGTCCCCCATCCATGCACAGACCAGGCTCTGGCCTGCTTAGCTTTAGAGAGTAACCAGAATCGGACTACTGCAAGCAACAGTTGAACTTGTTTTGCTTCGGTTGAATGAAGCTGCTCTGATAGAGGGGTAGCGCATCCTGACAGGTTCAATCAGCCAGCGGAATGTGCTACCACCTCCATAAATGAGGTCAAATTCATCATTAAGGTAGGGAATTAATGACCACAGAAAGTCAGGAGGCCAGTTTAATGCCTTATGCGAAGGATGCTCCTTTTTACAGGAGCCGGATTAAGGTTTCAGAAAAACATTTGCTCCTTTCCACAGCCTGGAATCTGCCTCGTTGTACTAGGACGTTTGATCCCATAGGTACATGTCAGGGAAAGAGCACCCCCTGCTGGTGGGACTAGTTTTTCACAAAGGTAGCGCAACCTGCCAGGCTCTATAAGGCCGGCAGATTGCGCTACCACCTCCATAAATGAGGTCAAATTCATCATTAAGGTAGGGAATTAATGACCACAGAAAGTCAGGAGGCCTGTTTAATGCCTCATCCGAAGGACACTCATTTTTACATGGGTTGATTTAATGCTTCATCAAAAGCCTTACAGCGCAGAAGTCATTTTTGTATATTTGGACTTTTGGAACCTAAAGTACATATCAGGGAATGAGCAACCCCTGCTGGCTGGACTAAAACTATCTCCCGCAGGAAGCTAGTTTTCCACAAAGGGTCTCCCATCCATGTACAGAACCGGCTTGGCCCTGTTTAGCTTTGGAGATTAACCATAATCTGACTACTGCAAGCAACAGTTGAACTTGTTCTGTTTTGGTTGAATGAAGCTGCTCTGATAGAGGGGTAGCGCATCCTGACAGGTTCAATCAGGCCAGCGGAATGTGCTACCACCTCCATAAATGAGGTCAAATTCATCATTAAGGTAGGGAATTAATGACCACAGAAAGTCAGGAGGCCAGTTTAATGCCTCATGCGAAGGATGCTCCTTTTTACAGGTGCCGGATTAAGGTTTCAGAAAAACATTTGCTCCTTTCCACAGCCTGGAATCTGCCTCGTTGTATTAGGACGTTTGATCCCATAGGTACATGTCAGGGAAAGAGCACCCCCTGCTGGTGGGACTAGTTTTTCACAAAGGTAGCGCAACCTGCCAGGCTCTATAAGGCCGGCAGATTGCGCTACCACCTCCATAAATGAGGTCAAATTCATCATTAAGGTAGGGAATTAATGACCACAGAAAGTCAGGAGGCCTGTTTAATGCCTCATCCGAAGGACACTCATTTTTACATGGGGCGATTTAATGCTTCATCAAAAGCTTTACACTGCAGAAGTCATTTTTGTATATTTGGACTTTTGGAACCTAAAGTACATATCAGGGAATGAGCAACCCCTGCGGGGTGGACTGAAACTATCTCCCGCAGGAAGCTAGATTTCCACGAAGAGTCCCCCATCCTTGCACAGAGCAGGGTCAGGCCTGCTTAGCTTTAGAGAGTAACCAGAATCTGACTACGGCAAGCAACAGTTGAACTTGTTCTGTTTCGTTTGAATGAAGCTGCTCTGATAGAGGGGTAGCGCATCCTGACAGGTTCAATCAGGCCAGCGGAATGTGCTACCACCTCCATAAATGAGGTCAAATTCATCATTAAGGTAGGGAATTAATGACCACAGAAAGTCAGGAGGCCAGTTTAATGCCTCTTGCGAAGGACACTCCTTTTTACTGGGGCCGGATTAAGGTTTCATAAAAACATTTGCTCCTTTTCACGGCCTGGAATCTGCCTCGTTGTATTAGGATGTTTGATCCAATAGGTACATTTCAGGGAAAGAGCCCCCCCTGCTGGCCATACTAGTTTTTCACAAAGGAAGCGCAACCTGCCAAGCTCTATAAGGCCGGCTGAATGCATTACCACCTCCATAAATGAGGTCAAATTCATCATTAAGGTAGGGAATTAATGACCACAGAAAGTCAGGAGGCCTGTTTAATGCCTCATCCGAAGGACACTCATTTTTACATGGGGCGATTTAATGCTTCATCAAAAGCCTTACAGCGCAGAAGTCATTTTTGTATATTTGGACTTTTGGAACCTAAAGTACATATCAGGGAATGAGCAACCCCTGCTGGCTGGACTAAAACTATCTCCCGCAGGAAGCTAGTTTTCCACAAAGGGCCTCCCATCCATGTACAGAACAGGCTTGGCCCTGTTTAGCTTTTGAGATTAACCATAATCTGACTACTGCAAGCAACAGTTGAACTTGTTCTGTTTTGGTTGAATGAAGCTGCTCTGATAGAGGGGTAGCGCATCCTGACAGGTTCAATCAGGCCAGCGGAATGTGCTACCACCTCCATAAATGAGGTCAAATTCATCATCAAGGTAGGGAATTAATGACCACAGAAAGTCAGGAGGCCAGTTTAATGCCTCTTGCGAAGGACACTCCTTTTTATTGGGGCCGAATTAAGGTTTCAGAAAAACATTTGCTCCTTTCCACAGCCTGGAATCTGCCTCGTTGTATTAGGACGTTTGATCCCATAGGTACATGTCAGGGAAAGAGCACCCCCTGCTGGTTTGACTAGTTTTTCACAAAGGTAGCGCAACCTGCCAGGCTATATAAGGCCGGCAGATTACGCCACCAACTCCATGAATGAGGTCAAATTCATCATTAAGGTAGGGAATTAATGACCACAGAAAGTCAGGAGGCCTGTTTAAGGCCTCATCCGAAGGACACTCATTTTTACATGGGGCGATTTAATGCTTCATCAAAAGCCTTACACTGCAGAAGTCATTTTTGTATATTTGGACTTTTGGAACCTAAAGTACATATCATGGAATGAGCAACCCCTGCTGACTGGACTAAAACTATCTCCCACAGGAAGCTAGTTTTCCACAAAGTGTCCCCCATCCATGCACAGAGCAGGCTCGGGCCTGGGTAGCTTTGGAAAGTAACCAGAATCTGACTACTGCACTCAACAGTTGAACTTGTTCTGTTTCGGTTGAATGAAGCTGCTCTGATAGAGGGGTAGCGCATCCTGACAGGTTCAATCAGGCCAGCGGACTGTGCTACCACCTCCATAAATGAGGTCAAATTCATCATTAAGGTAGGGAATTAATGACCACAGAAAGTCAGGAGGCCAGTTTAATGCCTCATGCGAAGGATGCTCCTTTTTACAGGTGCCGGATTAAGGTTTCAGAAAAACATTTGCTCCTTTCCACAGCCTGGAATCTGCCTCGTTGTATTAGGACGTTTGATCCCATAGGTACATGTCAGGGAAAGAGCACCCCCTGCTGGTGGGACTAGTGTTTCACAAAGGTAGCGCAACCTGCCAGGCTCTATAAGGCCGGCAGATTGCGCTACCACCTCCATAAATGAGGTCAAATTCATCATTAAGGTAGGGAATTAATGACCACAGAAAGTCAGGAGGCCTGTTTAATGCCTCATCCGAAGGACACTCATTTTTACATGAGGCGATTTAGTGCTTCATCAAAAGCCTTACACTGCAGATGTCATTTTTGTATATTTGGACTTTTGGAACCTAAAGTACATATCAGGGAATGAGCAACCCCTGCTGGCTGGACTAAAACTATCTCCCGCAGGAAACTAGTTTTCCACAAAGGGTCTCCCATCCATGTAGAGAACAGAATTGGCCCTGTTTAGCTTTGGAGATTAACCATAATCTGACTACTGCAAATAACAGTTGAACTTTTGACTTTGTGGTTGAATGAAGCTGCTCTGATAGAGGGGTAGCGTATCCTGACAGGTTCAATCAGGCAAGCGGAATGTGCTACCACCTCCATAAATGCGGTCAAATTCATCATTACGGTAGGGAATTAATGACCACAGAAAGTCAGGAGGCTAGTTTAATGCCTCTTGCGAAGGACACTCCTTTTTACTGGGGCCGGATTAAGGTTTCAGAAAAACATTTGCTCCTTTCCACAGCCTGGAATCTGCCTCGTTGTATTAGGACGTTTGATCCCATAGGTACATGTCAGGGAAAGAGCCCCCCCTGCTGGCCAGACTAGTTTTTCACAAAGTGTCCCCCAAAACATGCACAGAGCAGGCTCGGGCCTGCTTAGCTTTGGAGATTAACCAGAATCTGACTACTGCAAGTAACATCTGAACTTTTAACTTTGTGGTTGAATGAAGCTGCTCTGATAGAGGGGTAGCGCATCCTGACAGGTTCAATCAGCCAGCGGAATGTGCTACCACCTCCATAAATGAGGTCAAATTTATCATTAAGGTAGGGAATTAATGACCACAGAAAGTCAGGAGGCCAGTTTAATGCCTCATGCGAAGGATGCTCCCTTTTACAGGTGCCGGATTAAGGTTTCAGAAAAACATTTGCTCCTTTCCACAGCCTGGAATCTGCCTCGTTGTATTAGGACGTTTGATCCCATAGGTACATGTCAGGGAAAGAGCACCCCCTGCTGGTGGGACTAGTCTTTCACAAAGGTAGCGCAACCTGCCAGGCTCTATAAGGCCGGCAGATTGCGCTACCACCTCCATAAATGAGGTCAAATTCATCATTAAGGTAGGGAATTAATGACCACAGAAAGTCAGGAGGCCTGTTTAATGCCGCATCCGAAGGACACTCATTTTTACATGGGGCGATTTAATGCTTCATCAAAAGCCTTACAGCGCAGAAGTCATTTTTGTATATTTGGACTTTTGGAACCTAAAGTACATATCAGGGAATGAGCAACCCCTGCTGGCTGGACTAAAACTATCTCATGCAGGAAGATAGTTTACCACAAAGTGTCCCCCATCCATGCACAGACCAGGCTCTGGCCTGCTTAGCTTTAGAGAGTAACCAGAATCTGACTACTGCAAGCAACAGTTGAACTTGTTTTGCTTCGGTTGAATGAAGCTGCTCTGATAGAGGGGTAGCGCATCCTGACAGGTTCAATCAGCCAGCGGAATGTGCTACCACCTCCATAAATGAGGTCAAATTCATCATTAAGGTAGGGAATTAATGACCACAGAAAGTCAGGAGGCCAGTTTAATGCCTTATGCGAAGGATGCTCCTTTTTACAGGAGCCGGATTAAGGTTTCAGAAAAACATTTGCTCCTTTCCACAGCCTGGAATCTGCCTCATTGTACTAGGACGTTTGATCCCATAGGTACATGTCAGGGAAAGAGCACCCCCTGCTGGTGGGACTAGTTTTTCACAAAGGTAGCGCAACCTGCCAGGCTCTATAAGGCCGGCAGATTGCGCTACCACCTCCATAAATGAGGTCAAATTCATCATTAAGGTAGGGAATTAATGACCACAGAAAGTCAGGAGGCCTGTTTAATGCCTCATCCGAAGGACACTCATTTTTACATGGGTTGATTTAATGCTTCATCAAAAGCCTTACAGCGCAGAAGTCATTTTTGTATATTTGGACTTTTGGAACCTAAAGTACATATCAGGGAATGAGCAACCCCTGCTGGCTGGACTAAAACTATCTCCCGCAGGAAGCTAGTTTTCCACAAAGGGTCTCCCATCCATGTACAGAACCGGCTTGGCCCTGTTTAGCTTTGGAGATTAACCATAATCTGACTACTGCAAGCAACAGTTGAACTTGTTCTGTTTTGGTTGAATGAAGCTGCTCTGATAGAGGGGTAGCGCATCCTGACAGGTTCAATCAGGCCAGCGGAATGTGCTACCACCTCCATAAATGAGGTCAAATTCATCATTAAGGTAGGGAATTAATGACCACAGAAAGTCAGGAGGCCTGTTTAATGCCTCATCCGAAGGACACTCATTTTTACATGGGGCGATTTAATGCTTCATCAAAAGCTTTACACTGCAGAAGTCATTTTTGTATATTTGGACTTTTGGAACCTAAAGTACATATAAGGGAATGAGCAACCCCTGCTGGGTGGACTGAAACTATCTCCCGCAGGAAGCTAGATTTCCACGAAGAGTCCCCCATCCTTGCACAGAGCAGGGTCAGGCCTGCTTAGCTTTAGAGAGTAACCAGAATCTGACTACGGCAAGCAACAGTTGAACTTGTTCTGTTTCGTTTGAATGAAGCTGCTCTGATAGAGGGGTAGCGCATCCTGACAGGTTCAATCAGGCCAGCGGAATGTGCTACCACCTCCATAAATGAGGTCAAATTCATCATTAAGGTAGGGAATTAATGACCACAGAAAGTCAGGAGGCCAGTTTAATGCCTCTTGCGAAGGACACTCCTTTTTACTGGGGCCGGATTAAGGTTTCATAAAAACATTTGCTCCTTTTCACGGCCTGGAATCTGCCTCGTTGTATTAGGATGTTTGATCCAATAGGTACATTTCAGGGAAAGAGCCCCCCCTGCTGGCCATACTAGTTTTTCACAAAGGAAGCGCAACCTGCCAAGCTCTATAAGGCCGGCTGAATGCATTACCACCTCCATAAATGAGGTCAAATTCATCATTAAGGTAGGGAATTAATGACCACAGAAAGTCAGGAGGCCTGTTTAATGCCTCATCCGAAGGACACTCATTTTTACATGGGGCGATTTAATGCTTCATCAAAAGCCTTACAGCGCAGAAGTCATTTTTGTATATTTGGACTTTTGGAACCTAAAGTACATATCAGGGAATGAGCAACCCCTGCTGGCTGGACTAAAACTATCTCCCGCAGGAAGCTAGTTTTCCACAAAGGGTCTCCCATCCATGTACAGAACAGGCTTGGCCCTGTTTAGCTTTGGAGATTAACCATAATCTGACTACTGCAAGCAACAGTTGAACTTGTTCTGTTTTGGTTGAATGAAGCTGCTCTGATAGAGGGGTAGCGCATCCTGACAGGTTCAATCAGGCCAGCGGAATGTGCTACCACCTCCATAAATGAGGTCAAATTCATCATCAAGGTAGGGAATTAATGACCACAGAAAGTCAGGAGGCCAGTTTAATGCCTCTTGCGAAGGACACTCCTTTTTATTGGGGCCGAATTAAGGTTTCATAAAAACATTTGCTCCTTTTCACGGCCTGGAATCTGCCTCGTTGTATTATGACGTTTGATCCCATAGGTACATGTCAGGGAAAGAGCACCCCCTGCTGGTGGGACTAGTTTTTCACAAAGGTAGCGCAACCTGCCAGGCTCTATAAGGCCGGCAGATTGCGCTACTACCTCCATAAATGAGGTCAAATTCATCATTAAGGTAGGGAATTAATGACCACAGAAAGTCAGGAGGCCTGTTTAATGCCTCATCCGAAGGACACTCATTTTTACAGGTGCCGGATTAAGGTTTCAGAAAAACATTTGCTCCTTTCCACAGCCTGGAATCTGCCTCGTTGTATTAGGACATTTGATCCCATAGGTACATGTCAGGGAAAGAGCACCCCCTGCTGGTTTGACTAGTTTTTCACAAAGGTAGCGCAACCTGCCAGGCTATATAAGGCCGGCAGATTACGCCACCAACTCCATGAATGAGGTCAAATTCATCATTAAGGTAGGGAATTAATGACCACAGAAAGTCAGGAGGCCTGTTTAAGGCCTCATCCGAAGGACACTCATTTTTACATGGGGCGATTTAATGCTTCATCAAAAGCCTTACACTGCAGAAGTCATTTTTGTATATTTGGACTTTTGGAACCTAAAGTACATATCATGGAATGAGCAACCCCTGCTGACTGGACTAAAACTATCTCCCACAGGAAGCTAGTTTTCCACAAAGTGTCCCCCATCCATGCACAGAGCAGGCTCGGGCCTGGGTAGCTTTGGAAAGTAACCAGAATCTGACTACTGCACGCAACAGTTGAACTTGTTCTGTTTCGGTTGAATGAAGCTGCTCTGATAGAGGGGTAGCGCATCCTGACAGGTTCAATCAGGCCAGCGGACTGTGCTACCACCTCCATAAATGAGGTCAAATTCATCATTAAGGTAGGGAATTAATGACCACAGAAAGTCAGGAGGCCAGTTTAATGCCTCATGCGAAGGATGCTCCCTTTTACAGGTGCCGGATTAAGGTTTCAGAAAAACATTTGCTCCTTTCCACAGCCTGGAATCTGCCTCGTTGTACTAGGACGTTTGATCCCATAGGTACATGTCAGGGAAAGAGCACCCCCTGCTGGTGGGACTAGTTTTTCACAAAGGTAGCGCAACCTGCCAGGCTCTATAAGGCCGGCAGATTGCGCTACCACCTCCATAAATGAGGTCAAATTCATCATTAAGGTAGGGAATTAATGACCACAGAAAGTCAGGAGGCCTGTTTAATGCCTCATCCGAAGGACACTCATTTTTACATGGGTTGATTTAATGCTTCATCAAAAGCCTTACAGCGCAGAAGTCATTTTTGTATATTTGGACTTTTGGAACCTAAAGTACATATCAGGGAATGAGCAACCCCTGCTGGCTGGACTAAAACTATCTCCCGCAGGAAACTAGTTTTCCACAAAGGGTCTCCCATCCATGTACAGAACAGAATTGGCCTGTTTAGCTTTGGAGATTAACCATAATCTGACTACTGCAAATAACAGTTGAACTTTTAACTTTGTGGTTGAATGAAGCTGCTCTGATAGAGGGGTAGCGCATCCTGACAGGTTCAATCAGCCAGCGGAATGTGCTACCACCTCCATAAATGAGGTCAAATTCAGCATTAAGGTAGGGAATTAATGACCACAGAAAATCAGGAGGCCTGTTTAATGCCTCATCCGAAGGACACTCATTTTTACATGGGGCGATTTAATGCTTCATCAAAAGCCTTACAGCGCAGAAGTCATTTTTGTATATTTGGACTTTTGGAACCTAAAGTACATATCAGGGAATGAGCAACCCCTGCTGGCTGGACTAAAACTATCTAATGCAGGAAGATAGTTTACCACAAAGTGTCCCCCATCCATGCACAGACCAGGCTCTGGCCTGCTTAGCTTTAGAGAGTAACCAGAATCTGACTACTGCAAGCAACAGTTGAACTTGTTTTGTTTCGGTTGAATGAAGCTGCTCTGATAGAGGGGTAGCGCATCCTGACAGGTTCAGTCAGCCAGCGGAATGTGCTACCACCTCCATAAATGAGGTCAAATTCATCATTAAGGTAGGGAATTAATGACCACAGAAAGTCAGGAGGCCAGTTTAATGCCTCTTGCGAAGGACACTCCTTTTTATTGGGGCCGAATTAAGGTTTCATAAAAACATTTGCTCCTTTTCACGGCCTGGAATCTGCCTCGTTGTATTATGACGTTTGATCCCATAGGTACATGTCAGGGAAAGAGCACCCCCTGCTGGTGGGACTAGTTTTTCACAAAGGTAGCGCAACCTGCCAGGCTCTATAAGGCCGGCAGATTGCGCTACCACCTCCATAAATGAGGTCAAATTCATCATTAAGGTAGGGAATTAATGACCACAGAAAGTCAGGAGGCCTGTTTAATGCCTCATCCGAAGGACACTCATTTTTACAGGTGCCGGATTAAGGTTTCAGAAAAACATTTGCTCCTTTCCACAGCCTGGAATCTGCCTCGTTGTATTAGGACGTTTGATCCCATAGGTACATGTCAGGGAAAGAGCACCCCCTGCTGGTTTGACTAGTTTTTCACAAAGGTAGCGCAACCTGCCAGGCTATATAAGGCCGGCAGATTACGCCACCAACTCCATGAATGAGGTCAAATTCATCATTAAGGTAGGGAATTAATGACCACAGAAAGTCAGGAGGCCTGTTTAAGACCTCATCCGAAGGACACTCATTTTTACATGGGGCGATTTAATGCTTCATCAAAAGCCTTACACTGCAGAAGTCATTTTTGTATATTTGGACTTTTGGAACCTAAAGTACATATCATGGAATGAGCAACCCCTGCTGACTGGACTAAAACTATCTCCCACAGGAAGCTAGTTTTCCACAAAGTGTCCCCCATCCATGCACAGAGCAGGCTCGGGCCTGGGTAGCTTTGGAAAGTAACCAGAATCTGACTACTGCACGGAACAGTTGAACTTGTTCTGTTTCGGTTGAATGAAGCTGCTCTGATAGAGGGGTAGCGCATCCTGACAGGTTCAATCAGGCCAGCGGACTGTGCTACCACCTCCATAAATGAGGTCAAATTCATCATTAAGGTAGGGAATTAATGACCACAGAAAGTCAGGAGGCCAGTTTAATGCCTCATGCGAAGGATGCTCCTTTTTACAGGTGCCGGATTAAGGTTTCAGAAAAACATTTGCTCCTTTCCACAGCCTGGAATCTGCCTCGTTGTATTAGGACGTTTGATCCCATAGGTACATGTCAGGGAAAGAGCACCCCCTGCTGGTGGGACTAGTGTTTCACAAAGGTAGCGCAACATGCCAGGCTCTATAAGGCCGGCAGATTGCGCTACCACCTCCATAAATGAGGTCAAATTCATCATTAAGGTAGGGAATTAATGACCACAGAAAGTCAGGAGGCCTGTTTAATGCCTCATCCGAAGGACACTCATTTTTACATGGGGCGATTTAGTGCTTCATCAAAAGCCTTACACTGCAGAAGTCATTTTTGTATATTTGGACTTTTGGAACCTAAAGTACATATCAGGGAATGAGCAACCCCTGCTGGCTGGACTAAAACTATCTCCCGCAGGAAACTAGTTTTCCACAAAGGGTCTCCCATCCATGTACAGAACAGGCTTGGCCCTGTTTAGCTTTGGAGATTAACCATAATCTGACTACTGCAAGCAACAGTTGAACTTGTTCTGTTTTGGTTGAATGAAGCTGCTCTGATAGAGGGGTAGCGCATCCTGACAGGTTCAATCAGGCCAGCGGAATGTGCTACCACCTCCATAAATGAGGTCAAATTCATCATCAAGGTAGGGAATTAATGACCACAGAAAGTCAGGAGGCCAGTTTAATGCCTCTTGCGAAGGACACTCCTTTTTATTGGGGCCGAATTAAGGTTTCATAAAAACATTTGCTCCTTTTCACGGCCTGGAATCTGCCTCGTTGTATTATGACGTTTGATCCCATAGGTACATGTCAGGGAAAGAGCACCCCCTGCTGGTGGGACTAGTTTTTCACAAAGGTAGCGCAACCTGCCAGGCTCTATAAGGCCGGCAGATTGCGCTACTACCTCCATAAATGAGGTCAAATTCATCATTAAGGTAGGGAATTAATGACCACAGAAAGTCAGGAGGCCTGTTTAATGCCTCATCCGAAGGACACTCATTTTTACATGGGGCGATTTAATGCTTCATCAAAAGCCTTACAGCGCAGAAGTCATTTTTGTATATTTGGACTTTTGGAACCTAAAGTACATATCAGGGAATGAGCAACCCCTGCTGGCTGGACTAAAACTATCTCCCGCAGGAAGCTAGTTTTCCACAAAGGGTCTCCCATCCATGTACAGAACAGGCTTGGCCCTGTTTAGCTTTGGAGATTAACCATAATCTGACTACTGCAAGCAACAGTTGAACTTGTTCTGTTTTGGTTGAATGAAGCTGCTCTGATAGAGGGGTAGCGCATCCTGACAGGTTCAATCAGGCCAGCGGAATGTGCTACCACCTCCATAAATGAGGTCAAATTCATCATCAAGGTAGGGAATTAATGACCACAGAAAGTCAGGAGGCCAGTTTAATGCCTCTTGCGAAGGACACTCCTTTTTATTGGGGCCGAATTAAGGTTTCATAAAAACATTTGCTCCTTTTCACGGCCTGGAATCTGCCTCGTTGTATTATGACGTTTGATCCCATAGGTACATGTCAGGGAAAGAGCACCCCCTGCTGGTGGGACTAGTTTTTCACAAAGGTAGCGCAACCTGCCAGGCTCTATAAGGCCGGCAGATTGCGCTACTACCTCCATAAATGAGGTCAAATTCATCATTAAGGTAGGGAATTAATGACCACAGAAAGTCAGGAGGCCTGTTTAATGCCTCATCCGAAGGACACTCATTTTTACAGGTGCCGGATTAAGGTTTCAGAAAAACATTTGCTCCTTTCCACAGCCTGGAATCTGCCTCGTTGTATTAGGACATTTGATCCCATAGGTACATGTCAGGGAAAGAGCACCCCCTGCTGGTTTGACTAGTTTTTCACAAAGGTAGCGCAACCTGCCAGGCTATATAAGGCCGGCAGATTACGCCACCAACTCCATGAATGAGGTCAAATTCATCATTAAGGTAGGGAATTAATGACCACAGAAAGTCAGGAGGCCTGTTTAAGGCCTCATCCGAAGGACACTCATTTTTACATGGGGCGATTTAATGCTTCATCAAAAGCCTTACACTGCAGAAGTCATTTTTGTATATTTGGACTTTTGGAACCTAAAGTACATATCATGGAATGAGCAACCCCTGCTGACTGGACTAAAACTATCTCCCACAGGAAGCTAGTTTTCCACAAAGTGTCCCCCATCCATGCACAGAGCAGGCTCGGGCCTGGGTAGCTTTGGAAAGTAACCAGAATCTGACTACTGCACGCAACAGTTGAACTTGTTCTGTTTCGGTTGAATGAAGCTGCTCTGATAGAGGGGTAGCGCATCCTGACAGGTTCAATCAGGCCAGCGGACTGTGCTACCACCTCCATAAATGAGGTCAAATTCATCATTAAGGTAGGGAATTAATGACCACAGAAAGTCAGGAGGCCAGTTTAATGCCTCATGCGAAGGATGCTCCCTTTTACAGGTGCCGGATTAAGGTTTCAGAAAAACATTTGCTCCTTTCCACAGCCTGGAATCTGCCTCGTTGTACTAGGACGTTTGATCCCATAGGTACATGTCAGGGAAAGAGCACCCCCTGCTGGTGGGACTAGTTTTTCACAAAGGTAGCGCGACCTGCCAGGCTCTATAAGGCCGGCAGATTGCGCTACCACCTCCATAAATGAGGTCAAATTCATCATTAAGGTAGGGAATTAATGACCACAGAAAGTCAGGAGGCCTGTTTAATGCCTCATCCGAAGGACACTCATTTTTACATGGGTTGATTTAATGCTTCATCAAAAGCCTTACAGCGCAGAAGTCATTTTTGTATATTTGGACTTTTGGAACCTAAAGTACATATCAGGGAATGAGCAACCCCTGCTGGCTGGACTAAAACTATCTCCCGCAGGAAGCTAGTTTTCCACAAAGGGTCTCCCATACATGTACAGAACCGGCTTGGCCCTGTTTAGCTTTGGAGATTAACCATAATCTGACTACTGCAAGCAACAGTTGAACTTGTTCTGTTTTGGTTGAATGAAGCTGCTCTGATAGAGGGGTAGCGCATCCTGACAGGTTCAATCAGGCCAGCGGAATGTGCTACCACCTCCATAAATGAGGTCAAATTCATCATTAAGGTAGGGAATTAATGACCACAGAAAGTCAGGAGGCCAGTTTAATGCCTCATGCGAAGGATGCTCCTTTTTACAGGTGCCGGATTAAGGTTTCAGAAAAACATTTGCTCCTTTCCACAGCCTGGAATCTGCCTCGTTGTATTAGGACGTTTGATCCCATAGGTACATGTCAGGGAAAGAGCACCCCCTGCTGGTGGGACTAGTTTTTCACAAAGGTAGCGCAACCTGCCAGGCTCTATAAGGCCGGCAGATTGCGCTACCACCTCCATAAATGAGGTCAAATTCATCATTAAGGTAGGGAATTAATGACCACAGAAAGTCAGGAGGCCTGTTTAATGCCTCATCCGAAGGACACTCATTTTTACATGGGGCGATTTAATGCTTCATCAAAAGCCTTACAGCGCAGAAGTCATTTTTGTATATTTGGACTTTTGGAACCTAAAGTACATATCAGGGAATGAGCAACCCCTGCTGGCTGGACTAAAACTATCTCATGCAGGAAGATAGTTTACCACAAAGTGTCCCCCATCCATGCACAGACCAGGCTCTGGCCTGCTTAGCTTTAGAGAGTAACCAGAATCTGACTACTGCAAGCAACAGTTGAACTTGTTTTGCTTCGGTTGAATGAAGCTGCTCTGATAGAGGGGTAGCGCATCCTGACAGGTTCAATCAGCCAGCGGAATGTGCTACCACCTCCATAAATGAGGTCAAATTCATCATTAAGGTAGGGAATTAATGACCACAGAAAGTCAGGAGGCCAGTTTAATGCCTTATGCGAAGGATGCTCCTTTTTACAGGAGCCGGATTAAGGTTTCAGAAAAACATTTGCTCCTTTCCACAGCCTGGAATCTGCCTCGTTGTACTAGGACGTTTGATCCCATAGGTACATGTCAGGGAAAGAGCACCCCCTGCTGGTGGGACTAGTTTTTCACAAAGGTAGCGCAACCTGCCAGGCTCTATAAGGCCGGCAGATTGCGCTACCACCTCCATAAATGAGGTCAAATTCATCATTAAGGTAGGGAATTAATGACCACAGAAAGTCAGGAGGCCTGTTTAATGCCTCATCCGAAGGACACTCATTTTTACATGGGTTGATTTAATGCTTCATCAAAAGCCTTACAGCGCAGAAGTCATTTTTGTATATTTGGACTTTTGGAACCTAAAGTACATATCAGGGAATGAGCAACCCCTGCTGGCTGGACTAAAACTATCTCCCGCAGGAAGCTAGTTTTCCACAAAGGGTCTCCCATCCATGTACAGAACCAGCTTGGCCCTGTTTAGCTTTGGAGATTAACCATAATCTGACTACTGCAAGCAACAGTTGAACTTGTTCTGTTTTGGTTGAATGAAGCTGCTCTGATAGAGGGGTAGCGCATCCTGACAGGTTCAATCAGGCCAGCGGAATGTGCTACCACCTCCATAAATGAGGTCAAATTCATCATTAAGGTAGGGAATTAATGACCACAGAAAGTCAGGAGGCCAGTTTAATGCCTCATGCGAAGGATGCTCCTTTTTACAGGTGCCGGATTAAGGTTTCAGAAAAACATTTGCTCCTTTCCACAGCCTGGAATCTGCCTCGTTGTATTAGGACGTTTGATCCCATAGGTACATGTCAGGGAAAGAGCACCCCCTGCTGGTGGGACTAGTTTTTCACAAAGGTAGCGCAACCTGCCAGGCTCTATAAGGCCGGCAGATTGCGCTACCACCTCCATAAATGAGGTCAAATTCATCATTAAGGTAGGGAATTAATGACCACAGAAAGTCAGGAGGCCTGTTTAATGCCTCATCCGAAGGACACTCATTTTTACATGGGGCGATTTAATGCTTCATCAAAAGCTTTACACTGCAGAAGTCATTTTTGTATATTTGGACTTTTGGAACCTAAAGTACATATCAGGGAATGAGCAACCCCTGCGGGGTGGACTGAAACTATCTCCCGCAGGAAGCTAGATTTCCACGAAGAGTCCCCCATCCTTGCACAGAGCAGGGTCAGGCCTGCTTAGCTTTAGAGAGTAACCATAATCTGACTACTGCAAGCAACAGTTGAACTTGTTCTGTTTCGTTTGAATGAAGCTGCTCTGATAGAGGGGTAGCGCATCCTGACAGGTTCAATCAGGCCAGCGGAATGTGCTACCACCTCCATAAATGAGGTCAAATTCATCATTAAGGTAGGGAATTAATGACCACAGAAAGTCAGGAGGCCAGTTTAATGCCTCTTGCGAAGGACACTCCTTTTTACTGGGGCCGGATTAAGGTTTCATAAAAACATTTGCTCCTTTTCACGGCCTGGAATCTGCCTCGTTGTATTAGGATGTTTGATCCAATAGGTACATTTCAGGGAAAGAGCCCCCCCTGCTGGCCATACTAGTTTTTCACAAAGGAAGCGCAACCTGCCAAGCTCTATAAGGCCGGCTGAATGCATTACCACCTCCATAAATGAGGTCAAATTCATCATTAAGGTAGGGAATTAATGACCACAGAAAGTCAGGAGGCCTGTTTAATGCCTCATCCGAAGGACACTCATTTTTACATGGGGCGATTTAATGCTTCATCAAAAGCCTTACAGCGCAGAAGTCATTTTTGTATATTTGGACTTTTGGAACCTAAAGTACATATCAGGGAATGAGCAACCCCTGCTGGCTGGACTAAAACTATCTCCCGCAGGAAGCTAGTTTTCCACAAAGGGCCTCCCATCCATGTACAGAACAGGCTTGGCCCTGTTTAGCTTTGGAGATTAACCATAATCTGACTACTGCAAGCAACAGTTGAACTTGTTCTGTTTTGGTTGAATGAAGCTGCTCTGATAGAGGGGTAGCGCATCCTGACAGGTTCAATCAGGCCAGCGGAATGTGCTACCACCTCCATAAATGAGGTCAAATTCATCATCAAGGTAGGGAATTAATGACCACAGAAAGTCAGGAGGCCAGTTTAATGCCTCTTGCGAAGGACACTCCTTTTTATTGGGGCCGAATTAAGGTTTCATAAAAACATTTGCTCCTTTTCACGGCCTGGAATCTGCCTCGTTGTATTATGACGTTTGATCCCATAGGTACATGTCAGGGAAAGAGCACCCCCTGCTGGTGGGACTAGTTTTTCACAAAGGTAGCGCAACCTGCCAGGCTCTATAAGGCCGGCAGATTGCGCTACCACCTCCATAAATGAGGTCAAATTCATCATTAAGGTAGGGAATTAATGACCACAGAAAGTCAGGAGGCCTGTTTAATGCCTCATCCGAAGGACACTCATTTTTACATGAGGCGATTTAGTGCTTCATCAAAAGCCTTACACTGCAGAAGTCATTTTTGTATATTTGGACTTTTGGAACCTAAAGTACATATCAGGGAATGAGCAACCCCTGCTGGCTGGACTAAAACTATCTCCCGCAGGAAACTAGTTTTCCACAAAGGGTCTCCCATCCATGTAGAGAACAGAATTGGCCCTGTTTAGCTTTGGAGATTAACCATAATCTGACTACTGCAAATAACAGTTGAACTTTTGACTTTGTGGTTGAATGAAGCTGCTCTGATAGAGGGGTAGCGTATCCTGACAGGTTCAATCAGGCAAGCGGAATGTGCTACCACCTCCATAAATGCGGTCAAATTCGTCATTACGGTAGGGAATTAATGACCACAGAAAGTCAGGAGGCTAGTTTAATGCCTCTTGCGAAGGACACTCCTTTTTACTGGGGCCGGATTAAGGTTTCAGAAAAACATTTGCTCCTTTCCACAGCCTGGAATCTGCCTCGTTGTATTAGGACGTTTGATCCCATAGGTACATGTCAGGGAAAGAGCCCCCCCTGCTGGCCAGACTAGTTTTTCACAAAGTGTCCCCCAAAACATGCACAGAGCAGGCTCGGGCCTGCTTAGCTTTGGAGATTAACCAGAATCTGACTACTGCAAGTAACATCTGAACTTTTAACTTTGTGGTTGAATGAAGCTGCTCTGATAGAGGGGTAGCGCATCCTGACAGGTTCAATCAGCCAGCGGAATGTGCTACCACCTCCATAAATGAGGTCAAATTTATCATTAAGGTAGGGAATTAATGACCACAGAAAGTCAGGAGGCCAGTTTAATGCCTCATGCGAAGGATGCTCCCTTTTACAGGTGCCGGATTAAGGTTTCAGAAAAACATTTGCTCCTTTCCACAGCCTGGAATCTGCCTCGTTGTATTAGGACGTTTGATCCCATAGGTACATGTCAGGGAAAGAGCACCCCCTGCTGGTGGGACTAGTCTTTCACAAAGGTAGCGCAACCTGCCAGGCTCTATAAGGCCGGCAGATTGCGCTACCACCTCCATAAATGAGGTCAAATTCATCATTAAGGTAGGGAATTAATGACCACAGAAAGTCAGGAGGCCTGTTTAATGCCGCATCCGAAGGACACTCATTTTTACATGGGGCGATTTAATGCTTCATCAAAAGCCTTACAGCGCAGAAGTCATTTTTGTATATTTGGACTTTTGGAACCTAAAGTACATATCAGGGAATGAGCAACCCCTGCTGGCTGGACTAAAACTATCTCATGCAGGAAGATAGTTTACCACAAAGTGTCCCCCATCCATGCACAGACCAGGCTCTGGCCTGCTTAGCTTTAGAGAGTAACCAGAATCTGACTACTGCAAGCAACAGTTGAACTTGTTTTGCTTCGGTTGAATGAAGCTGCTCTGATAGAGGGGTAGCGCATCCTGACAGGTTCAATCAGCCAGCGGAATGTGCTACCACCTCCATAAATGAGGTCAAATTCATCATTAAGGTAGGGAATTAATGACCACAGAAAGTCAGGAGGCCAGTTTAATGCCTTATGCGAAGGATGCTCCTTTTTACAGGAGCCGGATTAAGGTTTCAGAAAAACATTTGCTCCTTTCCACAGCCTGGAATCTGCCTCATTGTACTAGGACGTTTGATCCCATAGGTACATGTCAGGGAAAGAGCACCCCCTGCTGGTGGGACTAGTTTTTCACAAAGGTAGCGCAACCTGCCAGGCTCTATAAGGCCGGCAGATTGCGCTACCACCTCCATAAATGAGGTCAAATTCATCATTAAGGTAGGGAATTAATGACCACAGAAAGTCAGGAGGCCTGTTTAATGCCTCATCCGAAGGACACTCATTTTTACATGGGTTGATTTAATGCTTCATCAAAAGCCTTACAGCGCAGAAGTCATTTTTGTATATTTGGACTTTTGGAACCTAAAGTACATATCAGGGAATGAGCAACCCCTGCTGGCTGGACTAAAACTATCTCCCGCAGGAAGCTAGTTTTCCACAAAGGGTCTCCCATCCATGTACAGAACCGGCTTGGCCCTGTTTAGCTTTGGAGATTAACCATAATCTGACTACTGCAAGCAACAGTTGAACTTGTTCTGTTTTGGTTGAATGAAGCTGCTCTGATAGAGGGGTAGCGCATCCTGACAGGTTCAATCAGGCCAGCGGAATGTGCTACCACCTCCATAAATGAGGTCAAATTCATCATTAAGGTAGGGAATTAATGACCACAGAAAGTCAGGAGGCCTGTTTAATGCCTCATCCGAAGGACACTCATTTTTACATGGGGCGATTTAATGCTTCATCAAAAGCTTTACACTGCAGAAGTCATTTTTGTATATTTGGACTTTTGGAACCTAAAGTACATATAAGGGAATGAGCAACCCCTGCTGGGTGGACTGAAACTATCTCCCGCAGGAAGCTAGATTTCCACGAAGAGTCCCCCATCCTTGCACAGAGCAGGGTCAGGCCTGCTTAGCTTTAGAGAGTAACCAGAATCTGACTACGGCAAGCAACAGTTGAACTTGTTCTGTTTCGTTTGAATGAAGCTGCTCTGATAGAGGGGTAGCGCATCCTGACAGGTTCAATCAGGCCAGCGGAATGTGCTACCACCTCCATAAATGAGGTCAAATTCATCATTAAGGTAGGGAATTAATGACCACAGAAAGTCAGGAGGCCAGTTTAATGCCTCTTGCGAAGGACACTCCTTTTTACTGGGGCCGGATTAAGGTTTCATAAAAACATTTGCTCCTTTTCACGGCCTGGAATCTGCCTCGTTGTATTAGGATGTTTGATCCAATAGGTACATTTCAGGGAAAGAGCCCCCCCTGCTGGCCATACTAGTTTTTCACAAAGGAAGCGCAACCTGCCAAGCTCTATAAGGCCGGCTGAATGCATTACCACCTCCATAAATGAGGTCAAATTCATCATTAAGGTAGGGAATTAATGACCACAGAAAGTCAGGAGGCCTGTTTAATGCCTCATCCGAAGGACACTCATTTTTACATGGGGCGATTTAATGCTTCATCAAAAGCCTTACAGCGCAGAAGTCATTTTTGTATATTTGGACTTTTGGAACCTAAAGTACATATCAGGGAATGAGCAACCCCTGCTGGCTGGACTAAAACTATCTCATGCAGGAAGATAGTTTACCACAAAGTGTCCCCCATCCATGCACAGACCAGGCTCTGGCCTGCTTAGCTTTAGAGAGTAACCAGAATCTGACTACTGCAAGCAACAGTTGAACTTGTTTTGCTTCGGTTGAATGAAGCTGCTCTGATAGAGGGGTAGCGCATCCTGACAGGTTCAATCAGCCAGCGGAATGTGCTACCACCTCCATAAATGAGGTCAAATTCATCATTAAGGTAGGGAATTAATGACCACAGAAAGTCAGGAGGCCAGTTTAATGCCTTATGCGAAGGATGCTCCTTTTTACAGGAGTCGGATTAAGGTTTCAGAAAAACATTTGCTCCTTTCCACAGCCTGGAATCTGCCTCGTTGTACTAGGACGTTTGATCCCATAGGTACATGTCAGGGAAAGAGCACCCCCTGCTGGTGGGACTAGTTTTTCACAAAGGTAGCGCAACCTGCCAGGCTCTATAAGGCCGGCAGATTGTGCTACCACCTCCATAAATGAGGTCAAATTCATCATTAAGGTAGGGAATTAATGACCACAGAAAGTCAGGAGGCCTGTTTAATGCCTAATCCGAAGGACACTCATTTTTACATGGGTTGATTTAATGCTTCATCAAAAGCTTTACACTGCAGAAGTCATTTTTGTATATTTGGACTTTTGGAACCTAAAGTACATATCAGGGAATGAGCAACCCCTGCTGGGTGGACTGAAACTATCTCCCGCAGGAAGCTAGATTTCCACGAAGAGTCCCCCATCCTTGCACAGAGCAGGGTCAGGCCTGCTTAGCTTTAGAGAGTAACCAGAATCTGACTACGGCAAGCAACAGTTGAACTTGTTCTGTTTCGTTTGAATGAAGCTGCTCTGATAGAGGGGTAGCGCATCCTGACAGGTTCAATCAGGCCAGCGGAATGTGCTACCACCTCCATAAATGAGGTCAAATTCATCATTAAGGTAGGGAATTAATGACCACAGAAAGTCAGGAGGCCAGTTTAATGCCTCTTGCGAAGGACACTCCTTTTTACTGGGGCCGGATTAATGTTTCATAAAAACATTTGCTCCTTTTCACGGCCTGGAATCTGCCTCGTTGTATTAGGATGTTTGATCCCATAGGTACATGTCAGGGAAAGAGCACCCCCTGCTGGTGGGACTAGTTTTTCACAAAGGTAGCGCAACCTGCCAGGCTCTATAAGGCCGGCAGATTGCGCTACTACCTCCATAAATGAGGTCAAATTCATCATTAAAGTAGGGAATTAATGACCACAGAAAGTCAGGAGGCCTGTTTAATGCCTCATCCGAAGGACACTCATTTTTACAGGTGCCGGATTAAGGTTTCAGAAAAACATTTGCTCCTTTCCACAGCCTGGAATCTGCCTCGTTGTATTAGGACATTTGATCCCATAGGTACATGTCAGGGAAAGAGCACCCCCTGCTGGTTTGACTAGTTTTTCACAAAGGTAGCGCAACCTGCCAGGCTATATAAGGCCGGCAGATTACGCCACCAACTCCATGAATGAGGTCAAATTCATCATTAAGGTAGGGAATTAATGACCACAGAAAGTCAGGAGGCCTGTTTAAGGCCTCATCCGAAGGACACTCATTTTTACATGGGGCGATTTAATGCTTCATCAAAAGCCTTACACTGCAGAAGTCATTTTTGTATATTTGGACTTTTGGAACCTAAAGTACATATCATGGAATGAGCAACCCCTGCTGACTGGACTAAAACTATCTCCCACAGGAAGCTAGTTTTCCACAAAGTGTCCCCCATCCATGCACAGAGCAGGCTCGGGCCTGGGTAGCTTTGGAAAGTAACCAGAATCTGACTACTGCACGCAACAGTTGAACTTGTTCTGTTTCGGTTGAATGAAGCTGCTCTGATAGAGGGGTAGCGCATCCTGACAGGTTCAATCAGGCCAGCGGACTGTGCTACCACCTCCATAAATGAGGTCAAATTTATCATTAAGGTAGGGAATTAATGACCACAGAAAGTCAGGAGGCCAGTTTAATGCCTCATGCGAAGGATGCTCCCTTTTACAGGTGCCGGATTAAGGTTTCAGAAAAACATTTGCTCCTTTCCACAGCCTGGAATCTGCCTCGTTGTACTAGGACGTTTGATCCCATAGGTACATGTCAGGGAAAGAGCACCCCCTGCTGGTGGGACTAGTTTTTCACAAAGGTAGCGCAACCTGCCAGGCTCTATAAGGCCGGCAGATTGCGCTACCACCTCCATAAATGAGGTCAAATTCATCATTAAGGTAGGGAATTAATGACCACAGAAAGTCAGGAGGCCTGTTTAATGCCTCATCCGAAGGACACTCATTTTTACATGGGTTGATTTAATGCTTCATCAAAAGCCTTACAGCGCAGAAGTCATTTTTGTATATTTGGACTTTTGGAACCTAAAGTACATATCAGGGAATGAGCAACCCCTGCTGGCTGGACTAAAACTATCTCCCGCAGGAAGCTAGTTTTCCACAAAGGGTCTCCCATCCATGTACAGAACTGGCTTGGCCCTGTTTAGCTTTGGAGATTAACCATAATCTGACTACTGCAAGCAACAGTTGAACTTGTTCTGTTTTGGTTGAATGAAGCTGCTCTGATAGAGGGGTAGCGCATCCTGACAGGTTCAATCAGGCCAGCGGAATGTGCTACCACCTCCATAAATGAGGTCAAATTCATCATTAAGGTAGGGAATTAATGACCACAGAAAGTCAGGAGGCCAGTTTAATGCCTCATGCGAAGGATGCTCCTTTTTACAGGTGCCGGATTAAGGTTTCAGAAAAACATTTGCTCCTTTCCACAGCCTGGAATCTGCCTCGTTGTATTAGGACGTTTGATCCCATAGGTACATGTCAGGGAAAGAGCACCCCCTGCTGGTGGGACTAGTTTTTCACAAAGGTAGCGCAACCTGCCAGGCTCTATAAGGCCGGCAGATTGCGCTACCACCTCCATAAATGAGGTCAAATTCATCATTAAGGTAGGGAATTAATGACCACAGAAAGTCAGGAGGCCTGTTTAATGCCTCATCCGAAGGACACTCATTTTTACATGGGGCGATTTAATGCTTCATCAAAAGCCTTACAGCGCAGAAGTCATTTTTGTATATTTGGACTTTTGGAACCTAAAGTACATATCAGGGAATGAGCAACCCCTGCTGGCTGGACTAAAACTATCTCATGCAGGAAGATAGTTTACCACAAAGTGTCCCCCATCCATGCACAGACCAGGCTCTGGCCTGCTTAGCTTTAGAGAGTAACCAGAATCTGACTACTGCAAGCAACAGTTGAACTTGTTTTGTTTCGGTTGAATGAAGCTGCTCTGATAGAGGGGTAGCGCATCCTGACAGGTTCAATCAGCCAGCGGAATGTGCTACCACCTCCATAAATGAGGTCAAATTCATCATTAAGGTAGGGAATTAATGACCACAGAAAGTCAGGAGGCCAGTTTAATGCCTTATGCGAAGGATGCTCCTTTTTACAGGAGCCGGATTAAGGTTTCAGAAAAACATTTGCTCCTTTCCACAGCCTGGAATCTGCCTCGTTGTACTAGGACGTTTGATCCCATAGGTACATGTCAGGGAAAGAGCACCCCCTGCTGGTGGGACTAGTTTTTCACAAAGGTAGCGCAACCTGCCAGGCTCTATAAGGCCGGCAGATTGCGCTACCACCTCCATAAATGAGGTCAAATTCATCATTAAGGTAGGGAATTAATGACCACAGAAAGTCAGGAGGCCTGTTTAATGCCTCATCCGAAGGACACTCATTTTTTCATGGGTTGATTTAATGCTTCATCAAAAGCCTTACAGCGCAGAAGTCATTTTTGTATATTTGGACTTTTGGAACCTAAAGTACATATCAGGGAATGAGCAACCCCTGCTGGCTGGACTAAAACTATCTCCCGCAGGAAGCTAGTTTTCCACAAAGGGTCTCCCATCCATGTACAGAACCGGCTTGGCCCTGTTTAGCTTTGGAGATTAACCATAATCTGACTACTGCAAGCAACAGTTGAACTTGTTCTGTTTTGGTTGAATGAAGCTGCTCTGATAGAGGGGTAGCGCATCCTGACAGGTTCAATCAGGCCAGCGGAATGTGCTACCACCTCCATAAATGAGGTCAAATTCATCATTAAGGTAGGGAATTAATGACCACAGAAAGTCAGGAGGCCAGTTTAATGCCTCATGCGAAGGATGCTCCTTTTTACAGGTGCCGGATTAAGGTTTCAGAAAAACATTTGCTCCTTTCCACAGCCTGGAATCTGCCTCGTTGTATTAGGACGTTTGATCCCATAGGTACATGTCAGGGAAAGAGCACCCCCTGCTGGTGGGACTAGTTTTTCACAAAGGTAGCGCAACCTGCCAGGCTCTATAAGGCCGGCAGATTGCGCTACCACCTCCATAAATGAGGTCAAATTCATCATTAAGGTAGGGAATTAATGACCACAGAAAGTCAGGAGGCCTGTTTAATGCCTCATCCAAAGGACACTCATTTTTACATGGGGCGATTTAATGCTTCATCAAAAGCTTTACACTGCAGAAGTCATTTTTGTATATTTGGACTTTTGGAACCTAAAGTACATATCAGGGAATGAGCAACCCCTGCTGGGTGGACTGAAACTATCTCCCGCAGGAAGCTAGATTTCCACGAAGAGTCCCCCATCCTTGCACAGAGCAGGGTCAGGCCTGCTTAGCTTTAGAGAGTAACCAGAATCCGACTACGGCAAGCAACAGTTGAACTTGTTCTGTTTCGTTTGAATGAAGCTGCTCTGATAGAGGGGTAGCGCATCCTGACAGGTTCAATCAGGCCAGCGGAATGTGCTACCACCTCCATAAATGAGGTCAAATTCATCATTAAGGTAGGGAATTAATGACCACAGAAAGTCAGGAGGCCAGTTTAATGCCTCTTGCGAAGGACACTCCTTTTTACTGGGGCCGGATTAAGGTTTCATAAAAACATTTGCTCCTTTTCACGGCCTGGAATCTGCCTCGTTGTATTAGGATGTTTGATCCAATAGGTACATTTCAGGGAAAGAGCCCCCCCTGCTGGCCATACTAGTTTTTCACAAAGGAAGCGCAACCTGCCAAGCTCTATAAGGCCGGCTGAATGCATTACCACCTCCATAAATGAGGTCAAATTCATCATTAAGGTAGGGAATTAATGACCACAGAAAGTCAGGAGGCCTGTTTAATGCCTCATCCGAAGGACACTCATTTTTACATGGGGCGATTTAATGCTTCATCAAAAGCCTTACAGCGCAGAAGTCATTTTTGTATATTTGGACTTTTGGAACCTAAAGTACATATCAGGGAATGAGCAACCCCTGCTGGCTGGACTAAAACTATCTCCCGCAGGAAGCTAGTTTTCCACAAAGGGTCTCCCATCCATGTACAGAACAGGCTTGGCCCTGTTTAGCTTTGGAGATTAACCATAATCTGACTACTGCAAGCAACAGTTGAACTTGTTCTGTTTTGGTTGAATGAAGCTGCTCTGATAGAGGGGTAGCGCATCCTGACAGGTTCAATCAGGCCAGCGGAATGTGCTACCACCTCCATAAATGAGGTCAAATTCATCATCAAGGTAGGGAATTAATGACCACAGAAAGTCAGGAGGCCAGTTTAATGCCTCTTGCGAAGGACACTCCTTTTTATTGGGGCCGAATTAAGGTTTCATAAAAACATTTGCTCCTTTTCACGGCCTGGAATCTGCCTCGTTGTATTATGACGTTTGATCCCATAGGTACATGTCAGGGAAAGAGCACCCCCTGCTGGTGGGACTAGTTTTTCACAAAGGTAGCGCAACCTGCCAGGCTCTATAAGGCCGGCAGATTGCGCTACTACCTCCATAAATGAGGTCAAATTCATCATTAAGGTAGGGAATTAATGACCACAGAAAGTCAGGAGGCCTGTTTAATGCCTCATCCGAAGGACACTCATTTTTACAGGTGCCGGATTAAGGTTTCAGAAAAACATTTGCTCCTTTCCACAGCCTGGAATCTGCCTCGTTGTATTAGGACATTTGATCCCATAGGTACATGTCAGGGAAAGAGCACCCCCTGCTGGTTTGACTAGTTTTTCACAAAGGTAGCGCAACCTGCCAGGCTATATAAGGCCGGCAGATTACGCCACCAACTCCATGAATGAGGTCAAATTCATCATTAAGGTAGGGAATTAATGACCACAGAAAGTCAGGAGGCCTGTTTAAGGCCTCATCCGAAGGACACTCATTTTTACATGGGGCGATTTAATGCTTCATCAAAAGCCTTACACTGCAGAAGTCATTTTTGTATATTTGGACTTTTGGAACCTAAAGTACATATCATGGAATGAGCAACCCCTGCTGACTGGACTAAAACTATCTCCCACAGGAAGCTAGTTTTCCACAAAGTGTCCCCCATCCATGCACAGAGCAGGCTCGGGCCTGGGTAGCTTTGGAAAGTAACCAGAATCTGACTACTGCACGCAACAGTTGAACTTGTTCTGATTCGGTTGAATGAAGCTGCTCTGATAGAGGGGTAGCGCATCCTGACAGGTTCAATCAGGCCAGCGGACTGTGCTACCACCTCCATAAATGAGGTCAAATTCATCATTAAGGTAGGGAATTAATGACCACAGAAAGTCAGGAGGCCAGTTTAATGCCTCATGCGAAGGATGCTCCCTTTTACAGGTGCCGGATTAAGGTTTCAGAAAAACATTTGCTCCTTTCCACAGCCTGGAATCTGCCTCGTTGTACTAGGACGTTTGATCCCATAGGTACATGTCAGGGAAAGAGCACCCCCTGCTGGTGGGACTAGTTTTTCACAAAGGTAGCGCAACCTGCCAGGCTCTATAAGGCCGGCAGATTGCGCTACCACCTCCATAAATGAGGTCAAATTCATCATTAAGGTAGGGAATTAATGACCACAGAAAGTCAGGAGGCCTGTTTAATGCCTCATCCGAAGGACACTCATTTTTACATGGGTTGATTTAATGCTTCATCAAAAGCCTTACAGCGCAGAAGTCATTTTTGTATATTTGGACTTTTGGAACCTAAAGTACATATCAGGGAATGAGCAACCCCTGCTGGCTGGACTAAAACTATCTCCCGCAGGAAGCTAGTTTTCCACAAAGGGTCTCCCATCCATGTACAGAACCGGCTTGGCCCTGTTTAGCTTTGGAGATTAACCATAATCTGACTACTGCAAGCAACAGTTGAACTTGTTCTGTTTTGGTTGAATGAAGCTGCTCTGATAGAGGGGTAGCGCATCCTGACAGGTTCAATCAGGCCAGCGGAATGTGCTACCACCTCCATAAATGAGGTCAAATTCATCATTAAGGTAGGGAATTAATGACCACAGAAAGTCAGGAGGCCAGTTTAATGCCTCATGCGAAGGATGCTCCTTTTTACAGGTGCCGGATTAAGGTTTCAGAAAAACATTTGCTCCTTTCCACAGCCTGGAATCTGCCTCGTTGTATTAGGACGTTTGATCCCATAGGTACATGTCAGGGAAAGAGCACCCCCTGCTGGTGGGACTAGTTTTTCACAAAGGTAGCGCAACCTGCCAGGTTCTATAAGGCCGGCAGATTGCGCTACCACCTCCATAAATGAGGTCAAATTCATCATTAAGGTAGGGAATTAATGACCACAGAAAGTCAGGAGGCCTGTTTAATGCCTCATCCGAAGGACACTCATTTTTACATGGGGCGATTTAATGCTTCATCAAAAGCCTTACAGCGCAGAAGTCATTTTTGTATATTTGGACTTTTGGAACCTAAAGTACATATCAGGGAATGAGCAACCCCTGCTGGCTGGACTAAAACTATCTCATGCAGGAAGATAGTTTACCACAAAGTGTCCCCCATCCATGCACAGACCAGGCTCTGGCCTGCTTAGCTTTAGAGAGTAACCAGAATCTGACTACTGCAAGCAACAGTTGAACTTGTTTTGCTTCGGTTGAATGAAGCTGCTCTGATAGAGGGGTAGCGCATCCTGACAGGTTCAATCAGCCAGCGGAATGTGCTACCACCTCCATAAATGAGGTCAAATTCATCATTAAGGTAGGGAATTAATGACCACAGAAAGTCAGGAGGCCAGTTTAATGCCTTATGCGAAGGATGCTCCTTTTTACAGGAGCCGGATTAAGGTTTCAGAAAAACATTTGCTCCTTTCCACAGCCTGGAATCTGCCTCGTTGTACTAGGACGTTTGATCCCATAGGTACATGTCAGGGAAAGAGCACCCCCTGCTGGTGGGACTAGTTTTTCACAAAGGTAGCGCAACCTGCCAGGCTCTATAAGGCCGGCAGATTGCGCTACCACCTCCATAAATGAGGTCAAATTCATCATTAAGGTAGGGAATTAATGACCACAGAAAGTCAGGAGGCCTGTTTAATGCCTCATCCGAAGGACACTCATTTTTACATGGGTTGATTTAATGCTTCATCAAAAGCCTTACAGCGCAGAAGTCATTTTTGTATATTTGGACTTTTGGAACCTAAAGTACATATCAGGGAATGAGCAACCCCTGCTGGCTGGACTAAAACTATCTCCCGCAGGAAGCTAGTTTTCCACAAAGGGTCTCCCATCCATGTACAGAACCGGCTTGGCCCTGTTTAGCTTTGGAGATTAACCATAATCTGACTACTGCAAGCAACAGTTGAACTTGTTCTGTTTTGGTTGAATGAAGCTGCTCTGATAGAGGGGTAGCGCATCCTGACAGGTTCAATCAGGCCAGCGGAATGTGCTACCACCTCCATAAATGAGGTCAAATTCATCATTAAGGTAGGGAATTAATGACCACAGAAAGTCAGGAGGCCAGTTTAATGCCTCATGCGAAGGATGCTCCTTTTTACAGGTGCCGGATTAAGGTTTCAGAAAAACATTTGCTCCTTTCCACAGCCTGGAATCTGCCTCGTTGTATTAGGACGTTTGATCCCATAGGTACATGTCAGGGAAAGAGCACCCCCTGCTGGTGGGACTAGTTTTTCACAAAGGTAGCGCAACCTGCCAGGCTCTATAAGGCCGGCAGATTGCGCTACCACCTCCATAAATGAGGTCAAATTCATCATTAAGGTAGGGAATTAATGACCACAGAAAGTCAGGAGGCCTGTTTAATGCCTCATCCGAAGGACACTCATTTTTACATGGGGCGATTTAATGCTTCATCAAAAGCTTTACACTGCAGAAGTCATTTTTGTATATTTGGACTTTTGGAACCTAAAGTACATATCAGGGAATGAGCAACCCCTGCGGGGTGGACTGAAACTATCTCCCGCAGGAAGCTAGATTTCCACGAAGAGTCCCCCATCCTTGCACAGAGCAGGGTCAGGCCTGCTTAGCTTTAGAGAGTAACCAGAATCTGACTACGGCAAGCAACAGTTGAACTTGTTCTGTTTCGTTTGAATGAAGCTGCTCTGATAGAGGGGTAGCGCATCCTGACAGGTTCAATCAGGCCAGCGGAATGTGCTACCACCTCCATAAATGAGGTCAAATTCATCATTAAGGTAGGGAATTAATGACCACAGAAAGTCAGGAGGCCAGTTTAATGCCTCTTGCGAAGGACACTCCTTTTTACTGGGGCCGGATTAAGGTTTCATAAAAACATTTGCTCCTTTTCACGGCCTGGAATCTGCCTCGTTGTATTAGGATGTTTGATCCAATAGGTACATTTCAGGGAAAGAGCCCCCCCTGCTGGCCATACTAGTTTTTCACAAAGGAAGCGCAACCTGCCAAGCTCTATAAGGCCGGCTGAATGCATTACCACCTCCATAAATGAGGTCAAATTCATCATTAAGGTAGGGAATTAATGACCACAGAAAGTCAGGAGGCCTGTTTAATGCCTCATCCGAAGGACACTCATTTTTACATGGGGCGATTTAATGCTTCATCAAAAGCCTTACAGCGCAGAAGTCATTTTTGTATATTTGGACTTTTGGAACCTAAAGTACATATCAGGGAATGAGCAACCCCTGCTGGCTGGACTAAAACTATCTCCCGCAGGAAGCTAGTTTTCCACAAAGGGTCTCCCATCCATGTACAGAACAGGCTTGGCCCTGTTTAGCTTTGGAGATTAACCATAATCTGACTACTGCAAGCAACAGTTGAACTTGTTCTGTTTTGGTTGAATGAAGCTGCTCTGATAGAGGGGTAGCGCATCCTGACAGGTTCAATCAGGCCAGCGGAATGTGCTACCACCTCCATAAATGAGGTCAAATTCATCATCAAGGTAGGGAATTAATGACCACAGAAAGTCAGGAGGCCAGTTTAATGCCTCTTGCGAAGGACACTCCTTTTTATTGGGGCCGAATTAAGGTTTCATAAAAACATTTGCTCCTTTTCACGGCCTGGAATCTGCCTCGTTGTATTATGACGTTTGATCCCATAGGTACATGTCAGGGAAAGAGCACCCCCTGCTGGTGGGACTAGTTTTTCACAAAGGTAGCGCAACCTGCCAGGCTCTATAAGGCCGGCAGATTGCGCTACCACCTCCATAAATGAGGTCAAATTCATCATTAAGGTAGGGAATTAATGACCACAGAAAGTCAGGAGGCCTGTTTAATGCCTCATCCGAAGGACACTCATTTTTACAGGTGCCGGATTAAGGTTTCAGAAAAACATTTGCTCCTTTCCACAGCCTGGAATCTGCCTCGTTGTATTAGGACGTTTGATCCCATAGGTACATGTCAGGGAAAGAGCACCCCCTGCTGGTTTGACTAGTTTTTCACAAAGGTAGCGCAACCTGCCAGGCTATATAAGGCCGGCAGATTACGCCACCAACTCCATGAATGAGGTCAAATTCATCATTAAGGTAGGGAATTAATGACCACAGAAAGTCAGGAGGCCTGTTTAAGGCCTCATCCGAAGGACACTCATTTTTACATGGGGCGATTTAATGCTTCATCAAAAGCCTTACACTGCAGAAGTCATTTTTGTATATTTGGACTTTTGGAACCTAAAGTACATATCATGGAATGAGCAACCCCTGCTGACTGGACTAAAACTATCTCCCACAGGAAGCTAGTTTTCCACAAAGTGTCCCCCATCCATGCACAGAGCAGGCTCGGGCCTGGGTAGCTTTGGAAAGTAACCAGAATCTGACTACTGCACTCAACAGTTGAACTTGTTCTGTTTCGGTTGAATGAAGCTGCTCTGATAGAGGGGTAGCGCATCCTGACAGGTTCAATCAGGCCAGCGGACTGTGCTACCACCTCCATAAATGAGGTCAAATTCATCATTAAGGTAGGGAATTAATGACCACAGAAAGTCAGGAGGCCAGTTTAATGCCTCATGCGAAGGATGCTCCTTTTTACAGGTGCCGGATTAAGGTTTCAGAAAAACATTTGCTCCTTTCCACAGCCTGGAGTCTGCCTCGTTGTATTAGGACGTTTGATCCCATAGGTACATGTCAGGGAAAGAGCACCCCCTGCTGGTGGGACTAGTGTTTCACAAAGGTAGCGCAACCTGCCAGGCTCTATAAGGCCGGCAGATTGCGCTACCACCTCCATAAATGAGGTCAAATTCATCATTAAGGTAGGGAATTAATGACCACAGAAAGTCAGGAGGCCTGTTTAATGCCTCATCCGAAGGACACTCATTTTTACATGAGGCGATTTAGTGCTTCATCAAAAGCCTTACACTGCAGAAGTCATTTTTGTATATTTGGACTTTTGGAACCTAAAGTACATATCAGGGAATGAGCAACCCCTGCTGGCTGGACTAAAACTATCTCCCGCAGGAAACTAGTTTTCCACAAAGGGTCTCCCATCCATGTAGAGAACAGAATTGGCCCTGTTTAGCTTTGGAGATTAACCATAATCTGACTACTGCAAATAACAGTTGAACTTTTGACTTTGTGGTTGAATGAAGCTGCTCTGATAGAGGGGTAGCGTATCCTGACAGGTTCAATCAGGCAAGCGGAATGTGCTACCACCTCCATAAATGCGGTCAAATTCATCATTACGGTAGGGAATTAATGACCACAGAAAGTCAGGAGGCTAGTTTAATGCCTCTTGCGAAGGACACTCCTTTTTACTGGGGCCGGATTAAGGTTTCAGAAAAACATTTGCTCCTTTCCACAGCCTGGAATCTGCCTCGTTGTATTAGGACGTTTGATCCCATAGGTACATGTCAGGGAAAGAGCCCCCCCTGCTGGCCAGACTAGTTTTTCACAAAGTGTCCCCCAAAACATGCACAGAGCAGGCTCGGGCCTGCTTAGCTTTGGAGATTAACCAGAATCTGACTACTGCAAGTAACATCTGAACTTTTAACTTTGTGGTTGAATGAAGCTGCTCTGATAGAGGGGTAGCGCATCCTGACAGGTTCAATCAGCCAGCGGAATGTGCTACCACCTCCATAAATGAGGTCAAATTTATCATTAAGGTAGGGAATTAATGACCACAGAAAGTCAGGAGGCCAGTTTAATGCCTCATGCGAAGGATGCTCCCTTTTACAGGTGCCGGATTAAGGTTTCAGAAAAACATTTGCTCCTTTCCACAGCCTGGAATCTGCCTCGTTGTATTAGGACGTTTGATCCCATAGGTACATGTCAGGGAAAGAGCACCCCCTGCTGGTGGGACTAGTCTTTCACAAAGGTAGCGCAACCTGCCAGGCTCTATAAGGCCGGCAGATTGCGCTACCACCTCCATAAATGAGGTCAAATTCATCATTAAGGTAGGGAATTAATGACCACAGAAAGTCAGGAGGCCTGTTTAATGCCGCATCCGAAGGACACTCATTTTTACATGGGGCGATTTAATGCTTCATCAAAAGCCTTACAGCGCAGAAGTCATTTTTGTATATTTGGACTTTTGGAACCTAAAGTACATATCAGGGAATGAGCAACCCCTGCTGGCTGGACTAAAACTATCTCATGCAGGAAGATAGTTTACCACAAAGTGTCCCCCATCCATGCACAGACCAGGCTCTGGCCTGCTTAGCTTTAGAGAGTAACCAGAATCTGACTACTGCAAGCAACAGTTGAACTTGTTTTGCTTCGGTTGAATGAAGCTGCTCTGATAGAGGGGTAGCGCATCCTGACAGGTTCAATCAGCCAGCGGAATGTGCTACCACCTCCATAAATGAGGTCAAATTCATCATTAAGGTAGGGAATTAATGACCACAGAAAGTCAGGAGGCCAGTTTAATGCCTTATGCGAAGGATGCTCCTTTTTACAGGAGCCGGATTAAGGTTTCAGAAAAACATTTGCTCCTTTCCACAGCCTGGAATCTGCCTCGTTGTACTAGGACGTTTGATCCCATAGGTACATGTCAGGGAAAGAGCACCCCCTGCTGGTGGGACTAGTTTTTCACAAAGGTAGCGCAACCTGCCAGGCTCTATAAGGCCGGCAGATTGCGCTACCACCTCCATAAATGAGGTCAAATTCATCATTAAGGTAGGGAATTAATGACCACAGAAAGTCAGGAGGCCTGTTTAATGCCTCATCCGAAGGACACTCATTTTTACATGGGTTGATTTAATGCTTCATCAAAAGCCTTACAGCGCAGAAGTCATTTTTGTATATTTGGACTTTTGGAACCTAAAGTACATATCAGGGAATGAGCAACCCCTGCTGGCTGGACTAAAACTATCTCCCGCAGGAAGCTAGTTTTCCACAAAGGGTCTCCCATCCATGTACAGAACCGGCTTGGCCCTGTTTAGCTTTGGAGATTAACCATAATCTGACTACTGCAAGCAACAGTTGAACTTGTTCTGTTTTGGTTGAATGAAGCTGCTCTGATAGAGGGGTAGCGCATCCTGACAGGTTCAATCAGGCCAGCGGAATGTGCTACCACCTCCATAAATGAGGTCAAATTCATCATTAAGGTAGGGAATTAATGACCACAGAAAGTCAGGAGGCCTGTTTAATGCCTCATCCGAAGGACACTCATTTTTACATGGGTTGATTTAATGCTTCATCAAAAGCTTTACACTGCAGAAGTCATTTTTGTATATTTGGACTTTTGGAACCTAAAGTACATATCAGGGAATGAGCAACCCCTGCTGGGTGGACTGAAACTATCTCCCGCAGGAAGCTAGATTTCCACGAAGAGTCCCCCATCCTTGCACAGAGCAGGGTCAGGCCTGCTTAGCTTTAGAGAGTAACCAGAATCTGACTACGGCAAGCAACAGTTGAACTTGTTCTGTTTCGTTTGAATGAAGCTGCTCTGATAGAGGGGTAGCGCATCCTGACAGGTTCAATCAGGCCAGCGGAATGTGCTACCACCTCCATAAATGAGGTCAAATTCATCATTAAGGTAGGGAATTAATGACCACAGAAAGTCAGGAGGCCAGTTTAATGCCTCTTGCGAAGGACACTCCTTTTTACTGGGGCCGGATTAATGTTTCATAAAAACATTTGCTCCTTTTCACGGCCTGGAATCTGCCTCGTTGTATTAGGATGTTTGATCCCATAGGTACATGTCAGGGAAAGAGCACCCCCTGCTGGTGGGACTAGTTTTTCACAAAGGTAGCGCAACCTGCCAGGCTCTATAAGGCCGGCAGATTGCGCTACTACCTCCATAAATGAGGTCAAATTCATCATTAAGGTAGGGAATTAATGACCACAGAAAGTCAGGAGGCCTGTTTAATGCCTCATCCGAAGGACACTCATTTTTACAGGTGCCGGATTAAGGTTTCAGAAAAACATTTGCTCCTTTCCACAGCCTGGAATCTGCCTCGTTGTATTAGGACATTTGATCCCATAGGTACATGTCAGGGAAAGAGCACCCCCTGCTGGTTTGACTAGTTTTTCACAAAGGTAGCGCAACCTGCCAGGCTATATAAGGCCGGCAGATTACGCCACCAACTCCATGAATGAGGTCAAATTCATCATTAAGGTAGGGAATTAATGACCACAGAAAGTCAGGAGGCCTGTTTAAGGCCTCATCCGAAGGACACTCATTTTTACATGGGGCGATTTAATGCTTCATCAAAAGCCTTACACTGCAGAAGTCATTTTTGTATATTTGGACTTTTGGAACCTAAAGTACATATCATGGAATGAGCAACCCCTGCTGACTGGACTAAAACTATCTCCCACAGGAAGCTAGTTTTCCACAAAGTGTCCCCCATCCATGCACAGAGCAGGCTCGGGCCTGGGTAGCTTTGGAAAATAACCAGAATCTGACTACTGCACGCAACAGTTGAACTTGTTCTGTTTCGGTTGAATGAAGCTGCTCTGATAGAGGGGTAGCGCATCCTGACAGGTTCAATCAGGCCAGCGGACTGTGCTACCACCTCCATAAATGAGGTCAAATTTATCATTAAGGTAGGGAATTAATGACCACAGAAAGTCAGGAGGCCAGTTTAATGCCTCATGCGAAGGATGCTCCCTTTTACAGGTGCCGGATTAAGGTTTCAGAAAAACATTTGCTCCTTTCCACAGCCTGGAATCTGCCTCGTTGTACTAGGACGTTTGATCCCATAGGTACATGTCAGGGAAAGAGCACCCCCTGCTGGTGGGACTAGTTTTTCACAAAGGTAGCGCAACCTGCCAGGCTCTATAAGGCCGGCAGATTGCGCTACCACCTCCATAAATGAGGTCAAATTCATCATTAAGGTAGGGAATTAATGACCACAGAAAGTCAGGAGGCCTGTTTAATGCCTCATCCGAAGGACACTCATTTTTACATGGGTTGATTTAATGCTTCATCAAAAGCCTTACAGCGCAGAAGTCATTTTTGTATATTTGGACTTTTGGAACCTAAAGTACATATCAGGGAATGAGCAACCCCTGCTGGCTGGACTAAAACTATCTCATGCAGGAAGATAGTTTACCACAAAGTGTCCCCCATCCATGCACAGACCAGGCTCTGGCCTGCTTAGCTTTAGAGAGTAACCAGAATCTGACTACTGCAAGCAACAGTTGAACTTGTTTTGTTTCGGTTGAATGAAGCTGCTCTGATAGAGGGGTAGCGCATCCTGACAGGTTCAATCAGCCAGCGGAATGTGCTACCACCTCCATAAATGAGGTCAAATTCATCATTAAGGTAGGGAATTAATGACCACAGAAAGTCAGGAGGCCAGTTTAATGCCTTATGCGAAGGATGCTCCTTTTTACAGGAGCCGGATTAAGGTTTCAGAAAAACATTTGCTCCTTTCCACAGCCTGGAATCTGCCTCGTTGTACTAGGACGTTTGATCCCATAGGTACATGTCAGGGAAAGAGCACCCCCTGCTGGTGGGACTAGTTTTTCACAAAGGTAGCGCAACCTGCCAGGCTCTATAAGGCCGGCAGATTGCGCTACCACCTCCATAAATGAGGTCAAATTCATCATTAAGGTAGGGAATTAATGACCACAGAAAGTCAGGAGGCCTGTTTAATGCCTCATCCGAAGGACACTCATTTTTTCATGGGTTGATTTAATGCTTCATCAAAAGCCTTACAGCGCAGAAGTCATTTTTGTATATTTGGACTTTTGGAACCTAAAGTACATATCAGGGAATGAGCAACCCCTGCTGGCTGGACTAAAACTATCTCCCGCAGGAAGCTAGTTTTCCACAAAGGGTCTCCCATCCATGTACAGAACCGGCTTGGCCCTGTTTAGCTTTGGAGATTAACCATAATCTGACTACTGCAAGCAACAGTTGAACTTGTTCTGTTTTGGTTGAATGAAGCTGCTCTGATAGAGGGGTAGCGCATCCTGACAGGTTCAATCAGGCCAGCGGAATGTGCTACCACCTCCATAAATGAGGTCAAATTCATCATTAAGGTAGGGAATTAATGACCACAGAAAGTCAGGAGGCCAGTTTAATGCCTCATGCGAAGGATGCTCCTTTTTACAGGTGCCGGATTAAGGTTTCAGAAAAACATTTGCTCCTTTCCACAGCCTGGAATCTGCCTCGTTGTATTAGGACGTTTGATCCCATAGGTACATGTCAGGGAAAGAGCACCCCCTGCTGGTGGGACTAGTTTTTCACAAAGGTAGCGCAACCTGCCAGGCTCTATAAGGCCGGCAGATTGCGCTACCACCTCCATAAATGAGGTCAAATTCATCATTAAGGTAGGGAATTAATGACCACAGAAAGTCAGGAGGCCTGTTTAATGCCTCATCCAAAGGACACTCATTTTTACATGGGGCGATTTAATGCTTCATCAAAAGCTTTACACTGCAGAAGTCATTTTTGTATATTTGGACTTTTGGAACCTAAAGTACATATCAGGGAATGAGCAACCCCTGCTGGGTGGACTGAAACTATCTCCCGCAGGAAGCTAGATTTCCACGAAGAGTCCCCCATCCTTGCACAGAGCAGGGTCAGGCCTGCTTAGCTTTAGAGAGTAACCAGAATCCGACTACGGCAAGCAACAGTTGAACTTGTTCTGTTTCGTTTGAATGAAGCTGCTCTGATAGAGGGGTAGCGCATCCTGACAGGTTCAATCAGGCCAGCGGAATGTGCTACCACCTCCATAAATGAGGTCAAATTCATCATTAAGGTAGGGAATTAATGACCACAGAAAGTCAGGAGGCCAGTTTAATGCCTCTTGCGAAGGACACTCCTTTTTACTGGGGCCGGATTAAGGTTTCATAAAAACATTTGCTCCTTTTCACGGCCTGGAATCTGCCTCGTTGTATTAGGATGTTTGATCCAATAGGTACATTTCAGGGAAAGAGCCCCCCCTGCTGGCCATACTAGTTTTTCACAAAGGAAGCGCAACCTGCCAAGCTCTATAAGGCCGGCTGAATGCATTACCACCTCCATAAATGAGGTCAAATTCATCATTAAGGTAGGGAATTAATGACCACAGAAAGTCAGGAGGCCTGTTTAATGCCTCATCCGAAGGACACTCATTTTTACATGGGGCGATTTAATGCTTCATCAAAAGCCTTACAGCGCAGAAGTCATTTTTGTATATTTGGACTTTTGGAACCTAAAGTACATATCAGGGAATGAGCAACCCCTGCTGGCTGGACTAAAACTATCTCCCGCAGGAAGCTAGTTTTCCACAAAGGGTCTCCCATCCATGTACAGAACAGGCTTGGCCCTGTTTAGCTTTGGAGATTAACCATAATCTGACTACTGCAAGCAACAGTTGAACTTGTTCTGTTTTGGTTGAATGAAGCTGCTCTGATAGAGGGGTAGCGCATCCTGACAGGTTCAATCAGGCCAGCGGAATGTGCTACCACCTCCATAAATGAGGTCAAATTCATCATCAAGGTAGGGAATTAATGACCACAGAAAGTCAGGAGGCCAGTTTAATGCCTCTTGCGAAGGACACTCCTTTTTATTGGGGCCGAATTAAGGTTTCATAAAAACATTTGCTCCTTTTCACGGCCTGGAATCTGCCTCGTTGTATTATGACGTTTGATCCCATAGGTACATGTCAGGGAAAGAGCACCCCCTGCTGGTGGGACTAGTTTTTCACAAAGGTAGCGCAACCTGCCAGGCTCTATAAGGCCGGCAGATTGCGCTACTACCTCCATAAATGAGGTCAAATTCATCATTAAGGTAGGGAATTAATGACCACAGAAAGTCAGGAGGCCTGTTTAATGCCTCATCCGAAGGACACTCATTTTTACAGGTGCCGGATTAAGGTTTCAGAAAAACATTTGCTCCTTTCCACAGCCTGGAATCTGCCTCGTTGTATTAGGACATTTGATCCCATAGGTACATGTCAGGGAAAGAGCACCCCCTGCTGGTTTGACTAGTTTTTCACAAAGGTAGCGCAACCTGCCAGGCTATATAAGGCCGGCAGATTACGCCACCAACTCCATGAATGAGGTCAAATTCATCATTAAGGTAGGGAATTAATGACCACAGAAAGTCAGGAGGCCTGTTTAAGGCCTCATCCGAAGGACACTCATTTTTACATGGGGCGATTTAATGCTTCATCAAAAGCCTTACACTGCAGAAGTCATTTTTGTATATTTGGACTTTTGGAACCTAAAGTACATATCATGGAATGAGCAACCCCTGCTGACTGGACTAAAACTATCTCCCACAGGAAGCTAGTTTTCCACAAAGTGTCCCCCATCCATGCACAGAGCAGGCTCGGGCCTGGGTAGCTTTGGAAAGTAACCAGAATCTGATTACTGCACGCAACAGTTGAACTTGTTCTGATTCGGTTGAATGAAGCTGCTCTGATAGAGGGGTAGCGCATCCTGACAGGTTCAATCAGGCCAGCGGACTGTGCTACCACCTCCATAAATGAGGTCAAATTCATCATTAAGGTAGGGAATTAATGACCACAGAAAGTCAGGAGGCCAGTTTAATGCCTCATGCGAAGGATGCTCCCTTTTACAGGTGCCGGATTAAGGTTTCAGAAAAACATTTGCTCCTTTCCACAGCCTGGAATCTGCCTCGTTGTACTAGGACGTTTGATCCCATAGGTACATGTCAGGGAAAGAGCACCCCCTGCTGGTGGGACTAGTTTTTCACAAAGGTAGCGCAACCTGCCAGGCTCTATAAGGCCGGCAGATTGCGCTACCACCTCCATAAATGAGGTCAAATTCATCATTAAGGTAGGGAATTAATGACCACAGAAAGTCAGGAGGCCTGTTTAATGCCTCATCCGAAGGACACTCATTTTTACATGGGTTGATTTAATGCTTCATCAAAAGCCTTACAGCGCAGAAGTCATTTTTGTATATTTGGACTTTTGGAACCTAAAGTACATATCAGGGAATGAGCAACCCCTGCTGGCTGGACTAAAACTATCTCCCGCAGGAAGCTAGTTTTCCACAAAGGGTCTCCCATCCATGTACAGAACCGGCTTGGCCCTGTTTAGCTTTGGAGATTAACCATAATCTGACTACTGCAAGCAACAGTTGAACTTGTTCTGTTTTGGTTGAATGAAGCTGCTCTGATAGAGGGGTAGCGCATCCTGACAGGTTCAATCAGGCCAGCGGAATGTGCTACCACCTCCATAAATGAGGTCAAATTCATCATTAAGGTAGGGAATTAATGACCACAGAAAGTCAGGAGGCCAGTTTAATGCCTCATGCGAAGGATGCTCCTTTTTACAGGTGCCGGATTAAGGTTTCAGAAAAACATTTGCTCCTTTCCACAGCCTGGAATCTGCCTCGTTGTATTAGGACGTTTGATCCCATAGGTACATGTCAGGGAAAGAGCACCCCCTGCTGGTGGGACTAGTTTTTCACAAAGGTAGCGCAACCTGCCAGGTTCTATAAGGCCGGCAGATTGCGCTACCACCTCCATAAATGAGGTCAAATTCATCATTAAGGTAGGGAATTAATGACCACAGAAAGTCAGGAGGCCTGTTTAATGCTTCATCCGAAGGACACTCATTTTTACATGGGGCGATTTAATGCTTCATCAAAAGCCTTACAGCGCAGAAGTCATTTTTGTATATTTGGACTTTTGGAACCTAAAGTACATATCAGGGAATGAGCAACCCCTGCTGGCTGGACTAAAACTATCTCATGCAGGAAGATAGTTTACCACAAAGTGTCCCCCATCCATGCACAGACCAGGCTCTGGCCTGCTTAGCTTTAGAGAGTAACCAGAATCTGACTACTGCAAGCAACAGTTGAACTTGTTTTGCTTCGGTTGAATGAAGCTGCTCTGATAGAGGGGTAGCGCATCCTGACAGGTTCAATCAGCCAGCGGAATGTGCTACCACCTCCATAAATGAGGTCAAATTCATCATTAAGGTAGGGAATTAATGACCACAGAAAGTCAGGAGGCCAGTTTAATGCCTTATGCGAAGGATGCTCCTTTTTACAGGAGCCGGATTAAGGTTTCAGAAAAACATTTGCTCCTTTCCACAGCCTGGAATCTGCCTCGTTGTACTAGGACGTTTGATCCCATAGGTACATGTCAGGGAAAGAGCACCCCCTGCTGGTGGGACTAGTTTTTCACAAAGGTAGCGCAACCTGCCAGGCTCTATAAGGCCGGCAGATTGCGCTACCACCTCCATAAATGAGGTCAAATTCATCATTAAGGTAGGGAATTAATGACCACAGAAAGTCAGGAGGCCTGTTTAATGCCTCATCCGAAGGACACTCATTTTTACATGGGTTGATTTAATGCTTCATCAAAAGCCTTACAGCGCAGAAGTCATTTTTGTATATTTGGACTTTTGGAACCTAAAGTACATATCAGGGAATGAGCAACCCCTGCTGGCTGGACTAAAACTATCTCCCGCAGGAAGCTAGTTTTCCACAAAGGGTCTCCCATCCATGTACAGAACCGGCTTGGCCCTGTTTAGCTTTGGAGATTAACCATAATTTTTTTTTTTTTTTTTTTTTTTTTATTAAAAAATACATATATATACACACATTTTAAATCATCATGACATACAACAGGTCATATACATACATTACATATTACAGTTCACAGTGATTTATTACACAATTACATGTGTACACAGGGATAAGAAGATAAGTGAGAAGGAAAGAAAAAAAAAAAAAAACTTTAAATTAAATAAGGGGATCAAAACAGAATCATTCAGGCAACTCTATTTTAGTACCATCTGGGCTATCCATAATAAAAGGATTATTTAAAATAAAAGTTTTATAAAAAACAATCTTGTTCTCTTCCATTTTAAAATATTCTTCAGCAGTTCTAATATATTGTTCCAGTTTTCTTTTGTACATTTTCCAAACATCTATTTTTGCACGTTTGTTTTTCACAATGTTTCTCCTTTCCCAAATAACATTTCTTGCAACAGATAAAAAAAGATTGACCATCTTTGTTTTACTTCCATTAAACCCAAATAAAAACATTTTACACCATTCTAAATCTCTCTCAATTTCATCTTCTCTATTTGTCATCATCTGTTTAATCATTTCTTTTAGCTTTACCATAAAAGTATTTAATTTAGCACATTTTAAAAACAAGTGCATAATACTTTCATTTTCTAATTCACATACTTTACATATTGCATTATCACTGCTTCCAATTTGTGCCAGCTTTGTTTCAGTAAATATCACATTGTGTCTGATAAAATAATCCAAGCATTCAAGTTTTGTGTCTAAATATTTCCACTTTAAATTTTTCCAAATTCCTTCCTCATCAATATCCACAAAAATCCTTTTCCAGAACTGTTCTGCGACTGGTCTTTTGTACACTTTGTTTCTAAAACATACATAAACATTTTTAAAAGTACATTCCTGAAAGTCTTTGGCTTTTTCTTTTAAGACCACTTTCACATTATCATTGCTTTTATCATTCTGTTCAATTTTCTCTATCCATTCTTTAGGTATTGCACTTTTCACTATTTCAAACTGTTTCTCCAGAGTTTCTCTTTTAACATCTTCACCAATCTCATCCATAGCATCAACAATTACTTGGCTTGGTAAAAAACCTTCTTTTATCTCATATAAAACATCTTTGACTTGACATACACCAGCCTTCAACCAATGTTTAAAAAATACTTCTTTCTCTTGTGTTAAAATATTAGCATTTAAAAACAATGGTTGATTTAATAACATTTTTCTTCCTTCAGGTTTAAACTCAACCAAATTTAGAAACTCTGCCCATGCTTGTAAAACCTCTTTGTAAAAATCAGGAATTCCAGTCATCATGTTCTGTTTCAGTTTCATCCATAAAATGTCATCATTTATATTAAAACCACCACATTTGTTAAGATAATACCTCATTACATGCTTCCATTCTGCTTTAAAATCCTTGTTTAAATACCTTTTCACCACTTTAACTCTCAAGCTTTTCTTTCTTATTTCTGGGTCTATCAATCCCATTCCACCTTCATCTGTTGCACCTATTAAAACATTATACGCAATTCTTGGTGGTTTCCCTTCCCAAATAAAATTCAGGACACATTTTTTTATTCTTTGTACATGCCAGTGTTCCATAGGGATGACTCCTAAGACGTACCACATTTTCGACAACATCAGCGTATTTACAATTAAAATCTTTCCCATTAAATTCAACCTTCTTTGTTTCCACCATTCCAACCTCCTTTCCATTCTTCCTATTATTTCATCCCACATTATTTCATTAACTCTCTTTTCATTTTCTCCCATTGTTATCCCTAAAATCTTAATTTCTTGCTGATTTTTGAAATTAAAAGCATCTGGTAAAATGCATACATTCCCAATTCTCATAACCACAGTTTTTTCCATATTTACTTTAGCACCTGATCCATCACAATATTTTTTAATAATTTCCATAGCATTTGTCACACTTTCAATATCCTTTAAAATTAATGTAGTGTCATCCGCATACTGGTAAATTTTCTGTTCTTCTTTCATCTCTATAATTTTAATTCCATTTATTCTTTTTTCCTTCATTATAGCTAGACCCAAAGCTTCAGTCACTAGACTGTACAGCTGAGCAGATAATGGACATCCCTGTTTTATGGATCTTGTTATACTAAAGCATTCTGTAATAAAACCATTACATTTAATACAGCTCATAGCACCATTATACAAACACTTCATCCATCTTAAAAACTTTTCTCCAAACCCAAACTTTTTTAAAACCCCAAATAAAAAGTTATGTTCAACTCTGTCAAATGCTTTCTCAAAATCAACACTAATTACATATCCCTCTTTCTTTTCTTCTTTCATATATTGTATTACATCTCTTATACTGCTTGTTATATCTGTGATGTCTTTTCCTTTCACTCCATATGCCTGACTAGTTTTAATAATACTCGGTAAAATCTTTTTAAGTCTGTTTGCTAAAACCTTGGCTAATACTTTAAAATCTGTATTTAACATCGTAAGGGGTCTGTAGTTAATCAAATCATTTTTTCCACCTTTTTTCTTATATATTAATTTCACTAAACCTATTCTCATTAAATGTGTAGCTTCTTTCTTTTCAAAAATTACTTCAAAGATTTCCTTTAAAATTGGTGCTAAAACATCTTTAAAAACTTTATAAAATTCAGATACTAATCCATCTAAACCTGGGCTTTTCCCATTATTTAATTGCATTATAGCTTCCTTAATTTCTTCTATTTGTATTTCTTCATCACACATATTTATATCATCTTCTGTTATACTTTCCTCAATTTGTTCCAATAAAAATTGTTCGTCTTTTTCATTTATTTGACCTTTTTTAAAAAGGCCTTCATAAAAATTTCTAACTTCTTTCAAAATATCCTGTACTTCTTTTATTTTTTCACCATTTTTCTTCTTTAATTCTCTTATGATTTCTACATTTCCCTTACTTTCTTCTAAACTAAAAAAGAATTTTGTACATTTCTCGCCTTCTACAAGATATTTTGCTTTACTTCTAACCATAGCACCTCTACATTTCTTTTCTTCTATGTTTCGTAATTCTTCTTCCAAGTTTATTATTTTTTCTATATCTACATTTTCTTGGTTCAATTTATCATTTAGTTCTTTTCTAACCTCCACTTCTTTATTTCTTTTAGCTTTTTGTATTAATTTACTCATTTCTATAGTATACTTTTTAATTTCATATTTTGTATTATCCCACCATATTCGTTTATCTTCTTGATACATCCTATTCTGTTTTTCTGTATTTATTATATCCACTATTGTCTTTCTATAAGATTCTATTTTTAAAATTTCTGTGTTTAAGATCCATACGCCATTACCTCTTTCAGCTTCGTTAAAATCAATATTCAAAATGAAAAACTTGTGATCACTCAAAGCTGTTTCTTTGTAATAAACACTCTGTATAAAATCCCCCAGTTTTCTCTTGCATAGAATAAAATCAATTCTGCTTTGTTTTAAAATATTACCTACTATTTGTCTTCTTGAATATTCTCTTCTTCCCTCATTTCTTATTCTCCATATGTCAACTACTTCATGCTCATCCATTAAGTTCTCCAACTCTTTTCTCCCGCTGTCACTCTTAAAAATCATGCCATCTGCTAAATCAATTCTGTTCAAGGCCGTGTTAAAATCACCAATTAAAATTGTTTCTCCCCATAAAGTCATTAAACCCTTTAGTCTATTAAAGAATTCCTTCTTTTCTTTTCCTACTACCGGAGCATGAATGTTACATAAAACCATATTATTTTCCTTAATCTTAATCGCTAAAGATTTCCCTTCTTTGTCATTATATATTTCTGCGACATCATTACATACATTTTTTTTAACTAAAATGGCAACCCCTCTCCCCATCCTTCCATCACCATTATTATAAAATATATTTCCTGTCCATCCCCTTTTAAGATCATCCATTATAGCTTCATTCCAGTTTGTCTCTTGTATAAATATAAGATTTTGTTTTTTACACAGCTCCTTAACCTTGTCAAATTTTCCGAGATTCAATAAACCTCTTACATTAATAGAAACAATACTTAAAGACATACATAAATGAAAAACATTACATATCAGTCCCATCAATCCGCACTTTCTTTTTCCCTAGACGCATCACGCATAGTCTTTATCAGTTCACTCTTTTTACTCAATCTGTTCCTTACAAATTTTAGATTTGGAGTTACCTTAATTTTCCTTCTTCTTACTTGCAATCCATTTGCTTGCTCGTGTTCTTCAGTATTTTGCTCATCCATTCTCTCACTTACGTCCATTTGTGTGTTTGATAAGTCCAAAGATGTCCATGTATCACTCAGTTCATTTGTTTTGCCATTGTCTTTTTCCAGCTGTTCTTTATGTGTTTCCGATATCTCCACAATCAAACGATCATCTTTCTCCATATTACAACACTTTTCCACTTCTCCCGTCACTTGACTGCATGTTGTATCTTTGTGTTCTGTTATTGTCTCCATTTCTTCTGTTGTGTTATTATTACTTGTATCCACCTTTTCTGTTTCATCCTGTATCTCACCATCATTGTCCATAGCCTCATTATCCTCTTCATGATCTCCCGTTTCGTTGTCATCATTCATCCAGCACTCGCACTTCACCAAAGCTCTGTTGCAATCTGGACATTTAACAGCAGTGCAGTTCCTGGCATAATGTCCCTGCTCCTCACACTCATGACATTTAAAATTCGGACAGTTTTTTAAAATGTGCCCCGGATCCATGCACAATCGACATATTTTCATCTGACGGTCATGCATAATCCGAAAATACTGTGTTCCTTCGGCTGTCTCGAATTTTGTGCTGTAAGGCAGTGATGCCACCTCCTTCGGGAATCTCACCTTCAGGTATCTTGTGCCATCTGCAATGTCAGTGCCCGGATAAAATCTCCTTTTAATATCAGAAACCGGTATCACTTTCCATAAAGCCAGTTTTTCAAATATCAGTTCATCTTGTAAGTAGGCCGGCAAGTGCATGAATGAAACCATATACTCTCGTGTCTCCAATGCTCTTAATTCACAGTCTTTATCTTTAACTTTTAGTCCATCCAATAGCTCATTACACAGTTGTTCAGTTAATAGTGTCAGTTCATATTCCTTATCCATTCGTGGTCTTACCGCTATTAATTTTCCAGCTCCAAGTTTTTCCGTCACAGCTTTAATCACATCCTCTGCTTTTCCATCGATCACATCTTTTAAATCCACAATGATTGTTGCTTCCTTTGAATACACCTTTTCCTTCCTTCCAGTCTTTTTTGCGTCGTTTGTGGCCGTCTTTTGTCCTATATCCTTTTCTTTGTCTCTCTGTTTGTCCATGCCATGCTCATTTTCTTTGTCTTTCTCCATTTTGTGTAAGCACAGCGGCTCCCCAAACAGTAAAAACTGCTGGGGAGCACGTATAAAGTTAAACTAACCACTAAAATAAAGTAATAAACGTACAAAGTAAACAAAAACAAAATAAATCAGAGATTTCTCTCAAGCACCCTTTCTACAAAAATCACTTCCTGAACTGCTCAGTAGCGCCCTCTGGGGTAGCGTGTCCTGCCAGGTTCAATCAGGCCAGCGGAATGTGCTACCACCTCCATAAATGAGGTCAAATTCATCATTAAGGTAGGGAATTAATGACCACAGAAAGTCAGGAGGCCAGTTTAATGCCTCATGCGAAGGATGCTCCTTTTTACAGGTGCCGGATTAAGGTTTCAGAAAAACATTTGCTCCTTTCCACAGCCTGGAATCTGCCTCGTTGTATTAGGACGTTTGATCCCATAGGTACATGTCAGGGAAAGAGCACCCCCTGCTGGTGGGACTAGTTTTTCACAAAGGTAGCGCAACCTGCCAGGCTCTATAAGGCCGGCAGATTGCGCTACCACCTCCATAAATGAGGTCAAATTCATCATTAAGGTAGGGAATTAATGACCACAGAAAGTCAGGAGGCCTGTTTAATGCCTCATCCAAAGGACACTCATTTTTACATGGGGCGATTTAATGCTTCATCAAAAGCTTTACACTGCAGAAGTCATTTTTGTATATTTGGACTTTTGGAACCTAAAGTACATATCAGGGAATGAGCAACCCCTGCTGGGTGGACTGAAACTATCTCCCGCAGGAAGCTAGATTTCCACAAAGAGTCCCCCATCCTTGCACAGAGCAGGGTCAGGCCTGCTTAGCTTTAGAGAGTAACCAGAATCCGACTACGGCAAGCAACAGTTGAACTTGTTCTGTTTCGTTTGAATGAAGCTGCTCTGATAGAGGGGTAGCGCATCCTGACAGGTTCAATCAGGCCAGCGGAATGTGCTACCACCTCCATAAATGAGGTCAAATTCATCATTAAGGTAGGGAATTAATGACCACAGAAAGTCAGGAGGCCAGTTTAATGCCTCTTGCGAAGGACACTCCTTTTTACTGGGGCCGGATTAAGGTTTCATAAAAACATTTGCTCCTTTTCACGGCCTGGAATCTGCCTCGTTGTATTAGGATGTTTGATCCAATAGGTACATTTCAGGGAAAGAGCCCCCCCTGCTGGCCATACTAGTTTTTCACAAAGGAAGCGCAACCTGCCAAGCTCTATAAGGCCGGCTGAATGCATTACCACCTCCATAAATGAGGTCAAATTCATCATTAAGGTAGGGAATTAATGACCACAGAAAGTCAGGAGGCCTGTTTAATGCCTCATCCGAAGGACACTCATTTTTACATGGGGCGATTTAATGCTTCATCAAAAGCCTTACAGCGCAGAAGTCATTTTTGTATATTTGGACTTTTGGAACCTAAAGTACATATCAGGGAATGAGCAACCCCTGCTGGCTGGACTAAAACTATCTCCCGCAGGAAGCTAGTTTTCCACAAAGGGTCTCCCATCCATGTACAGAACCGGCTTGGCCCTGTTTAGCTTTGGAGATTAACCATAATCTGACTACTGCAAGCAACAGTTGAACTTGTTCTGTTTTGGTTGAATGAAGCTGCTCTGATAGAGGGGTAGCGCATCCTGACAGGTTCAATCAGGCCAGCGGAATGTGCTACCACCTCCATAAATGAGGTCAAATTCATCATCAAGGTAGGGAATTAATGACCACAGAAAGTCAGGAGGCCAGTTTAATGCCTCTTGCGAAGGACACTCCTTTTTATTGGGGCCGAATTAAGGTTTCATAAAAACATTTGCTCCTTTTCACGGCCTGGAATCTGCCTCGTTGTATTATGACGTTTGATCCCATAGGTACATGTCAGGGAAAGAGCACCCCCTGCTGGTGGGACTAGTTTTTCACAAAGGTAGCGCAACCTGCCAGGCTCTATAAGGCCGGCAGATTGCGCTACTACCTCCATAAATGAGGTCAAATTCATCATTAAGGTAGGGAATTAATGACCACAGAAAGTCAGGAGGCCTGTTTAATGCCTCATCCGAAGGACACTCATTTTTACAGGTGCCGGATTAAGGTTTCAGAAAAACATTTGCTCCTTTCCACAGCCTGGAATCTGCCTCGTTGTATTAGGACATTTGATCCCATAGGTACATGTCAGGGAAAGAGCACCCCCTGCTGGTTTGACTAGTTTTTCACAAAGGTAGCGCAACCTGCCAGGCTATATAAGGCCGGCAGATTACGCCACCAACTCCATGAATGAGGTCAAATTCATCATTAAGGTAGGGAATTAATGACCACAGAAAGTCAGGAGGCCTGTTTAAGGCCTCATCCGAAGGACACTCATTTTTACATGGGGCGATTTAATGCTTCATCAAAAGCCTTACACTGCAGAAGTCATTTTTGTATATTTGGACTTTTGGAACCTAAAGTACATATCATGGAATGAGCAACCCCTGCTGACTGGACTAAAACTATCTCCCACAGGAAGCTAGTTTTCCACAAAGTGTCCCCCATCCATGCACAGAGCAGGCTCGGGCCTGGGTAGCTTTGGAAAGTAACCAGAATCTGACTACTGCACGCAACAGTTGAACTTGTTCTGATTCGGTTGAATGAAGCTGCTCTGATAGAGGGGTAGCGCATCCTGACAGGTTCAATCAGGCCAGCGGACTGTGCTACCACCTCCATAAATGAGGTCAAATTCATCATTAAGGTAGGGAATTAATGACCACAGAAAGTCAGGAGGCCAGTTTAATGCCTCATGCGAAGGATGCTCCCTTTTACAGGTGCCGGATTAAGGTTTCAGAAAAACATTTGCTCCTTTCCACAGCCTGGAATCTGCCTCGTTGTACTAGGACGTTTGATCCCATAGGTACATGTCAGGGAAAGAGCACCCCCTGCTGGTGGGACTAGTTTTTCACAAAGGTAGCGCAACCTGCCAGGCTCTATAAGGCCGGCAGATTGCGCTACCACCTCCATAAATGAGGTCAAATTCATCATTAAGGTAGGGAATTAATGACCACAGAAAGTCAGGAGGCCTGTTTAATGCCTCATCCGAAGGACACTCATTTTTACATGGGTTGATTTAATGCTTCATCAAAAGCCTTACAGCGCAGAAGTCATTTTTGTATATTTGGACTTTTGGAACCTAAAGTACATATCAGGGAATGAGCAACCCCTGCTGGCTGGACTAAAACTATCTCCCGCAGGAAGCTAGTTTTCCACAAAGGGTCTCCCATCCATGTACAGAACCGGCTTGGCCCTGTTTAGCTTTGGAGATTAACCATAATCTGACTACTGCAAGCAACAGTTGAACTTGTTCTGTTTTGGTTGAATGAAGCTGCTCTGATAGAGGGGTAGCGCATCCTGACAGGTTCAATCAGGCCAGCGGAATGTGCTACCACCTCCATAAATGAGGTCAAATTCATCATTAAGGTAGGGAATTAATGACCACAGAAAGTCAGGAGGCCAGTTTAATGCCTCATGCGAAGGATGCTCCTTTTTACAGGTGCCGGATTAAGGTTTCAGAAAAACATTTGCTCCTTTCCACAGCCTGGAATCTGCCTCGTTGTATTAGGACGTTTGATCCCATAGGTACATGTCAGGGAAAGAGCACCCCCTGCTGGTGGGACTAGTTTTTCACAAAGGTAGCGCAACCTGCCAGGTTCTATAAGGCCGGCAGATTGCGCTACCACCTCCATAAATGAGGTCAAATTCATCATTAAGGTAGGGAATTAATGACCACAGAAAGTCAGGAGGCCTGTTTAATGCCTCATCCGAAGGACACTCATTTTTACATGGGGCGATTTAATGCTTCATCAAAAGCCTTACAGCGCAGAAGTCATTTTTGTATATTTGGACTTTTGGAACCTAAAGTACATATCAGGGAATGAGCAACCCCTGCTGGCTGGACTAAAACTATCTCATGCAGGAAGATAGTTTACCACAAAGTGTCCCCCATCCATGCACAGACCAGGCTCTGGCCTGCTTAGCTTTAGAGAGTAACCAGAATCTGACTACTGCAAGCAACAGTTGAACTTGTTTTGCTTCGGTTGAATGAAGCTGCTCTGATAGAGGGGTAGCGCATCCTGACAGGTTCAATCAGCCAGCGGAATGTGCTACCACCTCCATAAATGAGGTCAAATTCATCATTAAGGTAGGGAATTAATGACCACAGAAAGTCAGGAGGCCAGTTTAATGCCTTATGCGAAGGATGCTCCTTTTTACAGGAGCCGGATTAAGGTTTCAGAAAAACATTTGCTCCTTTCCACAGCCTGGAATCTGCCTCGTTGTACTAGGACGTTTGATCCCATAGGTACATGTCAGGGAAAGAGCACCCCCTGCTGGTGGGACTAGTTTTTCACAAAGGTAGCGCAACCTGCCAGGCTCTATAAGGCCGGCAGATTGCGCTACCACCTCCATAAATGAGGTCAAATTCATCATTAAGGTAGGGAATTAATGACCACAGAAAGTCAGGAGGCCTGTTTAATGCCTCATCCGAAGGACACTCATTTTTACATGGGTTGATTTAATGCTTCATCAAAAGCCTTACAGCGCAGAAGTCATTTTTGTATATTTGGACTTTTGGAACCTAAAGTACATATCAGGGAATGAGCAACCCCTGCTGGCTGGACTAAAACTATCTCCCGCAGGAAGCTAGTTTTCCACAAAGGGTCTCCCATCCATGTACAGAACCGGCTTGGCCCTGTTTAGCTTTGGAGATTAACCATAATCTGACTACTGCAAGCAACAGTTGAACTTGTTCTGTTTTGGTTGAATGAAGCTGCTCTGATAGAGGGGTAGCGCATCCTGACAGGTTCAATCAGGCCAGCGGAATGTGCTACCACCTCCATAAATGAGGTCAAATTCATCATTAAGGTAGGGAATTAATGACCACAGAAAGTCAGGAGGCCAGTTTAATGCCTCATGCGAAGGATGCTCCTTTTTACAGGTGCCGGATTAAGGTTTCAGAAAAACATTTGCTCCTTTCCACAGCCTGGAATCTGCCTCGTTGTATTAGGACGTTTGATCCCATAGGTACATGTCAGGGAAAGAGCACCCCCTGCTGGTGGGACTAGTTTTTCACAAAGGTAGCGCAACCTGCCAGGCTCTATAAGGCCGGCAGATTGCGCTACCACCTCCATAAATGAGGTCAAATTCATCATTAAGGTAGGGAATTAATGACCACAGAAAGTCAGGAGGCCTGTTTAATGCCTCATCCGAAGGACACTCATTTTTACATGGGGCGATTTAATGCTTCATCAAAAGCTTTACACTGCAGAAGTCATTTTTGTATATTTGGACTTTTGGAACCTAAAGTACATATCAGGGAATGAGCAACCCCTGCGGGGTGGACTGAAACTATCTCCCGCAGGAAGCTAGATTTCCACGAAGAGTCCCCCATCCTTGCACAGAGCAGGGTCAGGCCTGCTTAGCTTTAGAGAGTAACCAGAATCTGACTACGGCAAGCAACAGTTGAACTTGTTCTGTTTCGTTTGAATGAAGCTGCTCTGATAGAGGGGTAGCGCATCCTGACAGGTTCAATCAGGCCAGCGGAATGTGCTACCACCTCCATAAATGAGGTCAAATTCATCATTAAGGTAGGGAATTAATGACCACAGAAAGTCAGGAGGCCAGTTTAATGCCTCTTGCGAAGGACACTCCTTTTTACTGGGGCCGGATTAAGGTTTCATAAAAACATTTGCTCCTTTTCACGGCCTGGAATCTGCCTCGTTGTATTAGGATGTTTGATCCAATAGGTACATTTCAGGGAAAGAGCCCCCCCTGCTGGCCATACTAGTTTTTCACAAAGGAAGCGCAACCTGCCAAGCTCTATAAGGCCGGCTGAATGCATTACCACCTCCATAAATGAGGTCAAATTCATCATTAAGGTAGGGAATTAATGACCACAGAAAGTCAGGAGGCCTGTTTAATGCCTCATCCGAAGGACACTCATTTTTACATGGGGCGATTTAATGCTTCATCAAAAGCCTTACAGCGCAGAAGTCATTTTTGTATATTTGGACTTTTGGAACCTAAAGTACATATCAGGGAATGAGCAACCCCTGCTGGCTGGACTAAAACTATCTCCCGCAGGAAGCTAGTTTTCCACAAAGGGTCTCCCATCCATGTACAGAACAGGCTTGGCCCTGTTTAGCTTTGGAGATTAACCATAATCTGACTACTGCAAGCAACAGTTGAACTTGTTCTGTTTTGGTTGAATGAAGCTGCTCTGATAGAGGGGTAGCGCATCCTGACAGGTTCAATCAGGCCAGCGGAATGTGCTACCACCTCCATAAATGAGGTCAAATTCATCATCAAGGTAGGGAATTAATGACCACAGAAAGTCAGGAGGCCAGTTTAATGCCTCTTGCGAAGGACACTCCTTTTTATTGGGGCCGAATTAAGGTTTCATAAAAACATTTGCTCCTTTTCACGGCCTGGAATCTGCCTCGTTGTATTATGACGTTTGATCCCATAGGTACATGTCAGGGAAAGAGCACCCCCTGCTGGTGGGACTAGTTTTTCACAAAGGTAGCGCAACCTGCCAGGCTCTATAAGGCCGGCAGATTGCGCTACCACCTCCATAAATGAGGTCAAATTCATCATTAAGGTAGGGAATTAATGACCACAGAAAGTCAGGAGGCCTGTTTAATGCCTCATCCGAAGGACACTCATTTTTACAGGTGCCGGATTAAGGTTTCAGAAAAACATTTGCTCCTTTCCACAGCCTGGAATCTGCCTCGTTGTATTAGGACGTTTGATCCCATAGGTACATGTCAGGGAAAGAGCACCCCCTGCTGGTTTGACTAGTTTTTCACAAAGGTAGCGCAACCTGCCAGGCTATATAAGGCCGGCAGATTACGCCACCAACTCCATGAATGAGGTCAAATTCATCATTAAGGTAGGGAATTAATGACCACAGAAAGTCAGGAGGCCTGTTTAAGGCCTCATCCGAAGGACACTCATTTTTACATGGGGCGATTTAATGCTTCATCAAAAGCCTTACACTGCAGAAGTCATTTTTGTATATTTGGACTTTTGGAACCTAAAGTACATATCATGGAATGAGCAACCCCTGCTGACTGGACTAAAACTATCTCCCACAGGAAGCTAGTTTTCCACAAAGTGTCCCCCATCCATGCACAGAGCAGGCTCGGGCCTGGGTAGCTTTGGAAAGTAACCAGAATCTGACTACTGCACTCAACAGTTGAACTTGTTCTGTTTCGGTTGAATGAAGCTGCTCTGATAGAGGGGTAGCGCATCCTGACAGGTTCAATCAGGCCAGCGGACTGTGCTACCACCTCCATAAATGAGGTCAAATTCATCATTAAGGTAGGGAATTAATGACCACAGAAAGTCAGGAGGCCAGTTTAATGCCTCATGCGAAGGATGCTCCTTTTTACAGGTGCCGGATTAAGGTTTCAGAAAAACATTTGCTCCTTTCCACAGCCTGGAGTCTGCCTCGTTGTATTAGGACGTTTGATCCCATAGGTACATGTCAGGGAAAGAGCACCCCCTGCTGGTGGGACTAGTGTTTCACAAAGGTAGCGCAACCTGCCAGGCTCTATAAGGCCGGCAGATTGCGCTACCACCTCCATAAATGAGGTCAAATTCATCATTAAGGTAGGGAATTAATGACCACAGAAAGTCAGGAGGCCTGTTTAATGCCTCATCCGAAGGACACTCATTTTTACATGAGGCGATTTAGTGCTTCATCAAAAGCCTTACACTGCAGAAGTCATTTTTGTATATTTGGACTTTTGGAACCTAAAGTACATATCAGGGAATGAGCAACCCCTGCTGGCTGGACTAAAACTATCTCCCGCAGGAAACTAGTTTTCCACAAAGGGTCTCCCATCCATGTAGAGAACAGAATTGGCCCTGTTTAGCTTTGGAGATTAACCATAATCTGACTACTGCAAATAACAGTTGAACTTTTGACTTTGTGGTTGAATGAAGCTGCTCTGATAGAGGGGTAGCGTATCCTGACAGGTTCAATCAGGCAAGCGGAATGTGCTACCACCTCCATAAATGCGGTCAAATTCATCATTACGGTAGGGAATTAATGACCACAGAAAGTCAGGAGGCTAGTTTAATGCCTCTTGCGAAGGACACTCCTTTTTACTGGGGCCGGATTAAGGTTTCAGAAAAACATTTGCTCCTTTCCACAGCCTGGAATCTGCCTCGTTGTATTAGGACGTTTGATCCCATAGGTACATGTCAGGGAAAGAGCCCCCCCTGCTGGCCAGACTAGTTTTTCACAAAGTGTCCCCCAAAACATGCACAGAGCAGGCTCGGGCCTGCTTAGCTTTGGAGATTAACCAGAATCTGACTACTGCAAGTAACATCTGAACTTTTAACTTTGTGGTTGAATGAAGCTGCTCTGATAGAGGGGTAGCGCATCCTGACAGGTTCAATCAGCCAGCGGAATGTGCTACCACCTCCATAAATGAGGTCAAATTTATCATTAAGGTAGGGAATTAATGACCACAGAAAGTCAGGAGGCCAGTTTAATGCCTCATGCGAAGGATGCTCCCTTTTACAGGTGCCGGATTAAGGTTTCAGAAAAACATTTGCTCCTTTCCACAGCCTGGAATCTGCCTCGTTGTATTAGGACGTTTGATCCCATAGGTACATGTCAGGGAAAGAGCACCCCCTGCTGGTGGGACTAGTCTTTCACAAAGGTAGCGCAACCTGCCAGGCTCTATAAGGCCGGCAGATTGCGCTACCACCTCCATAAATGAGGTCAAATTCATCATTAAGGTAGGGAATTAATGACCACAGAAAGTCAGGAGGCCTGTTTAATGCCGCATCCGAAGGACACTCATTTTTACATGGGGCGATTTAATGCTTCATCAAAAGCCTTACAGCGCAGAAGTCATTTTTGTATATTTGGACTTTTGGAACCTAAAGTACATATCAGGGAATGAGCAACCCCTGCTGGCTGGACTAAAACTATCTCATGCAGGAAGATAGTTTACCACAAAGTGTCCCCCATCCATGCACAGACCAGGCTCTGGCCTGCTTAGCTTTAGAGAGTAACCAGAATCTGACTACTGCAAGCAACAGTTGAACTTGTTTTGCTTCGGTTGAATGAAGCTGCTCTGATAGAGGGGTAGCGCATCCTGACAGGTTCAATCAGCCAGCGGAATGTGCTACCACCTCCATAAATGAGGTCAAATTCATCATTAAGGTAGGGAATTAATGACCACAGAAAGTCAGGAGGCCAGTTTAATGCCTTATGCGAAGGATGCTCCTTTTTACAGGAGCCGGATTAAGGTTTCAGAAAAACATTTGCTCCTTTCCACAGCCTGGAATCTGCCTCATTGTACTAGGACGTTTGATCCCATAGGTACATGTCAGGGAAAGAGCACCCCCTGCTGGTGGGACTAGTTTTTCACAAAGGTAGCGCAACCTGCCAGGCTCTATAAGGCCGGCAGATTGCGCTACCACCTCCATAAATGAGGTCAAATTCATCATTAAGGTAGGGAATTAATGACCACAGAAAGTCAGGAGGCCTGTTTAATGCCTCATCCGAAGGACACTCATTTTTACATGGGTTGATTTAATGCTTCATCAAAAGCCTTACAGCGCAGAAGTCATTTTTGTATATTTGGACTTTTGGAACCTAAAGTACATATCAGGGAATGAGCAACCCCTGCTGGCTGGACTAAAACTATCTCCCGCAGGAAGCTAGATTTCCACGAAGAGTCCCCCATCCTTGCACAGAGCAGGGTCAGGCCTGCTTAGCTTTAGAGAGTAACCAGAATCTGACTACGGCAAGCAACAGTTGAACTTGTTCTGTTTCGTTTGAATGAAGCTGCTCTGATAGAGGGGTAGCGCATCCTGACAGGTTCAATCAGGCCAGCGGAATGTGCTACCACCTCCATAAATGAGGTCAAATTCATCATTAAGGTAGGGAATTAATGACCACAGAAAGTCAGGAGGCCAGTTTAATGCCTCTTGCGAAGGACACTCCTTTTTACTGGGGCCGGATTAAGGTTTCATAAAAACATTTGCTCCTTTTCACGGCCTGGAATCTGCCTCGTTGTATTAGGATGTTTGATCCAATAGGTACATTTCAGGGAAAGAGCCCCCCCTGCTGGCCATACTAGTTTTTCACAAAGGAAGCGCAACCTGCCAAGCTCTATAAGGCCGGCTGAATGCATTACCACCTCCATAAATGAGGTCAAATTCATCATTAAGGTAGGGAATTAATGACCACAGAAAGTCAGGAGGCCTGTTTAATGCCTCATCCGAAGGACACTCATTTTTACATGGGGCGATTTAATGCTTCATCAAAAGCCTTACAGCGCAGAAGTCATTTTTGTATATTTGGACTTTTGGAACCTAAAGTACATATCAGGGAATGAGCAACCCCTGCTGGCTGGACTAAAACTATCTCCCGCAGGAAGCTAGTTTTCCACAAAGGGTCTCCCATCCATGTACAGAACAGGCTTGGCCCTGTTTAGCTTTGGAGATTAACCATAATCTGACTACTGCAAGCAACAGTTGAACTTGTTCTGTTTTGGTTGAATGAAGCTGCTCTGATAGAGGGGTAGCGCATCCTGACAGGTTCAATCAGGCCAGCGGAATGTGCTACCACCTCCATAAATGAGGTCAAATTCATCATCAAGGTAGGGAATTAATGACCACAGAAAGTCAGGAGGCCAGTTTAATGCCTCTTGCGAAGGACACTCCTTTTTATTGGGGCCGAATTAAGGTTTCATAAAAACATTTGCTCCTTTTCACGGCCTGGAATCTGCCTCGTTGTATTATGACGTTTGATCCCATAGGTACATGTCAGGGAAAGAGCACCCCCTGCTGGTGGGACTAGTTTTTCACAAAGGTAGCGCAACCTGCCAGGCTCTATAAGGCCGGCAGATTGCGCTACCACCTCCATAAATGAGGTCAAATTCATCATTAAGGTAGGGAATTAATGACCACAGAAAGTCAGGAGGCCTGTTTAATGCCTCATCCGAAGGACACTCATTTTTACAGGTGCCGGATTAAGGTTTCAGAAAAACATTTGCTCCTTTCCACAGCCTGGAATCTGCCTCGTTGTATTAGGACGTTTGATCCCATAGGTACATGTCAGGGAAAGAGCACCCCCTGCTGGTTTGACTAGTTTTTCACAAAGGTAGCGCAACCTGCCAGGCTATATAAGGCCGGCAGATTACGCCACCAACTCCATGAATGAGGTCAAATTCATCATTAAGGTAGGGAATTAATGACCACAGAAAGTCAGGAGGCCTGTTTAAGGCCTCATCCGAAGGACACTCATTTTTACATGGGGCGATTTAATGCTTCATCAAAAGCCTTACACTGCAGAAGTCATTTTTGTATATTTGGACTTTTGGAACCTAAAGTACATATCATGGAATGAGCAACCCCTGCTGACTGGACTAAAACTATCTCCCACAGGAAGCTAGTTTTCCACAAAGTGTCCCCCATCCATGCACAGAGCAGGCTCGGGCCTGGGTAGCTTTGGAAAGTAACCAGAATCTGACTACTGCACTCAACAGTTGAACTTGTTCTGTTTCGGTTGAATGAAGCTGCTCTGATAGAGGGGTAGCGCATCCTGACAGGTTCAATCAGGCCAGCGGACTGTGCTACCACCTCCATAAATGAGGTCAAATTCATCATTAAGGTAGGGAATTAATGACCACAGAAAGTCAGGAGGCCAGTTTAATGCCTCATGCGAAGGATGCTCCTTTTTACAGGTGCCGGATTAAGGTTTCAGAAAAACATTTGCTCCTTTCCACAGCCTGGAGTCTGCCTCGTTGTATTAGGACGTTTGATCCCATAGGTACATGTCAGGGAAAGAGCACCCCCTGCTGGTGGGACTAGTGTTTCACAAAGGTAGCGCAACCTGCCAGGCTCTATAAGGCCGGCAGATTGCGCTACCACCTCCATAAATGAGGTCAAATTCATCATTAAGGTAGGGAATTAATGACCACAGAAAGTCAGGAGGCCTGTTTAATGCCTCATCCGAAGGACACTCATTTTTACATGAGGCGATTTAGTGCTTCATCAAAAGCCTTACACTGCAGAAGTCATTTTTGTATATTTGGACTTTTGGAACCTAAAGTACATATCAGGGAATGAGCAACCCCTGCTGGCTGGACTAAAACTATCTCCCGCAGGAAACTAGTTTTCCACAAAGGGTCTCCCATCCATGTAGAGAACAGAATTGGCCCTGTTTAGCTTTGGAGATTAACCATAATCTGACTACTGCAAATAACAGTTGAACTTTTGACTTTGTGGTTGAATGAAGCTGCTCTGATAGAGGGGTAGCGTATCCTGACAGGTTCAATCAGGCAAGCGGAATGTGCTACCACCTCCATAAATGCGGTCAAATTCATCATTACGGTAGGGAATTAATGACCACAGAAAGTCAGGAGGCTAGTTTAATGCCTCTTGCGAAGGACACTCCTTTTTACTGGGGCCGGATTAAGGTTTCAGAAAAACATTTGCTCCTTTCCACAGCCTGGAATCTGCCTCGTTGTATTAGGACGTTTGATCCCATAGGTACATGTCAGGGAAAGAGCCCCCCCTGCTGGCCAGACTAGTTTTTCACAAAGTGTCCCCCAAAACATGCACAGAGCAGGCTCGGGCCTGCTTAGCTTTGGAGATTAACCAGAATCTGACTACTGCAAGTAACATCTGAACTTTTAACTTTGTGGTTGAATGAAGCTGCTCTGATAGAGGGGTAGCGCATCCTGACAGGTTCAATCAGCCAGCGGAATGTGCTACCACCTCCATAAATGAGGTCAAATTTATCATTAAGGTAGGGAATTAATGACCACAGAAAGTCAGGAGGCCAGTTTAATGCCTCATGCGAAGGATGCTCCCTTTTACAGGTGCCGGATTAAGGTTTCAGAAAAACATTTGCTCCTTTCCACAGCCTGGAATCTGCCTCGTTGTATTAGGACGTTTGATCCCATAGGTACATGTCAGGGAAAGAGCACCCCCTGCTGGTGGGACTAGTCTTTCACAAAGGTAGCGCAACCTGCCAGGCTCTATAAGGCCGGCAGATTGCGCTACCACCTCCATAAATGAGGTCAAATTCATCATTAAGGTAGGGAATTAATGACCACAGAAAGTCAGGAGGCCTGTTTAATGCCGCATCCGAAGGACACTCATTTTTACATGGGGCGATTTAATGCTTCATCAAAAGCCTTACAGCGCAGAAGTCATTTTTGTATATTTGGACTTTTGGAACCTAAAGTACATATCAGGGAATGAGCAACCCCTGCTGGCTGGACTAAAACTATCTCATGCAGGAAGATAGTTTACCACAAAGTGTCCCCCATCCATGCACAGACCAGGCTCTGGCCTGCTTAGCTTTAGAGAGTAACCAGAATCTGACTACTGCAAGCAACAGTTGAACTTGTTTTGCTTCGGTTGAATGAAGCTGCTCTGATAGAGGGGTAGCGCATCCTGACAGGTTCAATCAGCCAGCGGAATGTGCTACCACCTCCATAAATGAGGTCAAATTCATCATTAAGGTAGGGAATTAATGACCACAGAAAGTCAGGAGGCCAGTTTAATGCCTTATGCGAAGGATGCTCCTTTTTACAGGAGCCGGATTAAGGTTTCAGAAAAACATTTGCTCCTTTCCACAGCCTGGAATCTGCCTCATTGTACTAGGACGTTTGATCCCATAGGTACATGTCAGGGAAAGAGCACCCCCTGCTGGTGGGACTAGTTTTTCACAAAGGTAGCGCAACCTGCCAGGCTCTATAAGGCCGGCAGATTGCGCTACCACCTCCATAAATGAGGTCAAATTCATCATTAAGGTAGGGAATTAATGACCACAGAAAGTCAGGAGGCCTGTTTAATGCCTCATCCGAAGGACACTCATTTTTACATGGGTTGATTTAATGCTTCATCAAAAGCCTTACAGCGCAGAAGTCATTTTTGTATATTTGGACTTTTGGAACCTAAAGTACATATCAGGGAATGAGCAACCCCTGCTGGCTGGACTAAAACTATCTCCCGCAGGAAGCTAGTTTTCCACAAAGGGTCTCCCATCCATGTACAGAACCGGCTTGGCCCTGTTTAGCTTTGGAGATTAACCATAATCTGACTACTGCAAGCAACAGTTGAACTTGTTCTGTTTTGGTTGAATGAAGCTGCTCTGATAGAGGGGTAGCGCATCCTGACAGGTTCAATCAGGCCAGCGGAATGTGCTACCACCTCCATAAATGAGGTCAAATTCATCATTAAGGTAGGGAATTAATGACCACAGAAAGTCAGGAGGCCTGTTTAATGCCTCATCCGAAGGACACTCATTTTTACATGGGTTGATTTAATGCTTCATCAAAAGCTTTACACTGCAGAAGTCATTTTTGTATATTTGGACTTTTGGAACCTAAAGTACATATCAGGGAATGAGCAACCCCTGCTGGGTGGACTGAAACTATCTCCCGCAGGAAGCTAGATTTCCACGAAGAGTCCCCCATCCTTGCACAGAGCAGGGTCAGGCCTGCTTAGCTTTAGAGAGTAACCAGAATCTGACTACGGCAAGCAACAGTTGAACTTGTTCTGTTTCGTTTGAATGAAGCTGCTCTGATAGAGGGGTAGCGCATCCTGACAGGTTCAATCAGGCCAGCGGAATGTGCTACCACCTCCATAAATGAGGTCAAATTCATCATTAAGGTAGGGAATTAATGACCACAGAAAGTCAGGAGGCCAGTTTAATGCCTCTTGCGAAGGACACTCCTTTTTACTGGGGCCGGATTAATGTTTCATAAAAACATTTGCTCCTTTTCACGGCCTGGAATCTGCCTCGTTGTATTAGGATGTTTGATCCCATAGGTACATGTCAGGGAAAGAGCACCCCCTGCTGGTGGGACTAGTTTTTCACAAAGGTAGCGCAACCTGCCAGGCTCTATAAGGCCGGCAGATTGCGCTACTACCTCCATAAATGAGGTCAAATTCATCATTAAGGTAGGGAATTAATGACCACAGAAAGTCAGGAGGCCTGTTTAATGCCTCATCCGAAGGACACTCATTTTTACAGGTGCCGGATTAAGGTTTCAGAAAAACATTTGCTCCTTTCCACAGCCTGGAATCTGCCTCGTTGTATTAGGACATTTGATCCCATAGGTACATGTCAGGGAAAGAGCACCCCCTGCTGGTTTGACTAGTTTTTCACAAAGGTAGCGCAACCTGCCAGGCTATATAAGGCCGGCAGATTACGCCACCAACTCCATGAATGAGGTCAAATTCATCATTAAGGTAGGGAATTAATGACCACAGAAAGTCAGGAGGCCTGTTTAAGGCCTCATCCGAAGGACACTCATTTTTACATGGGGCGATTTAATGCTTCATCAAAAGCCTTACACTGCAGAAGTCATTTTTGTATATTTGGACTTTTGGAACCTAAAGTACATATCATGGAATGAGCAACCCCTGCTGACTGGACTAAAACTATCTCCCACAGGAAGCTAGTTTTCCACAAAGTGTCCCCCATCCATGCACAGAGCAGGCTCGGGCCTGGGTAGCTTTGGAAAGTAACCAGAATCTGATTACTGCACGCAACAGTTGAACTTGTTCTGATTCGGTTGAATGAAGCTGCTCTGATAGAGGGGTAGCGCATCCTGACAGGTTCAATCAGGCCAGCGGACTGTGCTACCACCTCCATAAATGAGGTCAAATTCATCATTAAGGTAGGGAATTAATGACCACAGAAAGTCAGGAGGCCAGTTTAATGCCTCATGCGAAGGATGCTCCCTTTTACAGGTGCCGGATTAAGGTTTCAGAAAAACATTTGCTCCTTTCCACAGCCTGGAATCTGCCTCGTTGTACTAGGACGTTTGATCCCATAGGTACATGTCAGGGAAAGAGCACCCCCTGCTGGTGGGACTAGTTTTTCACAAAGGTAGCGCAACCTGCCAGGCTCTATAAGGCCGGCAGATTGCGCTACCACCTCCATAAATGAGGTCAAATTCATCATTAAGGTAGGGAATTAATGACCACAGAAAGTCAGGAGGCCTGTTTAATGCCTCATCCGAAGGACACTCATTTTTACATGGGTTGATTTAATGCTTCATCAAAAGCCTTACAGCGCAGAAGTCATTTTTGTATATTTGGACTTTTGGAACCTAAAGTACATATCAGGGAATGAGCAACCCCTGCTGGCTGGACTAAAACTATCTCCCGCAGGAAGCTAGTTTTCCACAAAGGGTCTCCCATCCATGTACAGAACCGGCTTGGCCCTGTTTAGCTTTGGAGATTAACCATAATCTGACTACTGCAAGCAACAGTTGAACTTGTTCTGTTTTGGTTGAATGAAGCTGCTCTGATAGAGGGGTAGCGCATCCTGACAGGTTCAATCAGGCCAGCGGAATGTGCTACCACCTCCATAAATGAGGTCAAATTCATCATTAAGGTAGGGAATTAATGACCACAGAAAGTCAGGAGGCCAGTTTAATGCCTCATGCGAAGGATGCTCCTTTTTACAGGTGCCGGATTAAGGTTTCAGAAAAACATTTGCTCCTTTCCACAGCCTGGAATCTGCCTCGTTGTATTAGGACGTTTGATCCCATAGGTACATGTCAGGGAAAGAGCACCCCCTGCTGGTGGGACTAGTTTTTCACAAAGGTAGCGCAACCTGCCAGGTTCTATAAGGCCGGCAGATTGCGCTACCACCTCCATAAATGAGGTCAAATTCATCATTAAGGTAGGGAATTAATGACCACAGAAAGTCAGGAGGCCTGTTTAATGCTTCATCCGAAGGACACTCATTTTTACATGGGGCGATTTAATGCTTCATCAAAAGCCTTACAGCGCAGAAGTCATTTTTGTATATTTGGACTTTTGGAACCTAAAGTACATATCAGGGAATGAGCAACCCCTGCTGGCTGGACTAAAACTATCTCATGCAGGAAGATAGTTTACCACAAAGTGTCCCCCATCCATGCACAGACCAGGCTCTGGCCTGCTTAGCTTTAGAGAGTAACCAGAATCTGACTACTGCAAGCAACAGTTGAACTTGTTTTGCTTCGGTTGAATGAAGCTGCTCTGATAGAGGGGTAGCGCATCCTGACAGGTTCAATCAGCCAGCGGAATGTGCTACCACCTCCATAAATGAGGTCAAATTCATCATTAAGGTAGGGAATTAATGACCACAGAAAGTCAGGAGGCCAGTTTAATGCCTTATGCGAAGGATGCTCCTTTTTACAGGAGCCGGATTAAGGTTTCAGAAAAACATTTGCTCCTTTCCACAGCCTGGAATCTGCCTCGTTGTACTAGGACGTTTGATCCCATAGGTACATGTCAGGGAAAGAGCACCCCCTGCTGGTGGGACTAGTTTTTCACAAAGGTAGCGCAACCTGCCAGGCTCTATAAGGCCGGCAGATTGCGCTACCACCTCCATAAATGAGGTCAAATTCATCATTAAGGTAGGGAATTAATGACCACAGAAAGTCAGGAGGCCTGTTTAATGCCTCATCCGAAGGACACTCATTTTTACATGGGTTGATTTAATGCTTCATCAAAAGCCTTACAGCGCAGAAGTCATTTTTGTATATTTGGACTTTTGGAACCTAAAGTACATATCAGGGAATGAGCAACCCCTGCTGGCTGGACTAAAACTATCTCCCGCAGGAAGCTAGTTTTCCACAAAGGGTCTCCCATCCATGTACAGAACCGGCTTGGCCCTGTTTAGCTTTGGAGATTAACCATAATCTGACTACTGCAAGCAACAGTTGAACTTGTTCTGTTTTGGTTGAATGAAGCTGCTCTGATAGAGGGGTAGCGCATCCTGACAGGTTCAATCAGGCCAGCGGAATGTGCTACCACCTCCATAAATGAGGTCAAATTCATCATTAAGGTAGGGAATTAATGACCACAGAAAGTCAGGAGGCCAGTTTAATGCCTCATGCGAAGGATGCTCCTTTTTACAGGTGCCGGATTAAGGTTTCAGAAAAACATTTGCTCCTTTCCACAGCCTGGAATCTGCCTCGTTGTATTAGGACGTTTGATCCCATAGGTACATGTCAGGGAAAGAGCACCCCCTGCTGGTGGGACTAGTTTTTCACAAAGGTAGCGCAACCTGCCAGGCTCTATAAGGCCGGCAGATTGCGCTACCACCTCCATAAATGAGGTCAAATTCATCATTAAGGTAGGGAATTAATGACCACAGAAAGTCAGGAGGCCTGTTTAATGCCTCATCCGAAGGACACTCATTTTTACATGGGGCGATTTAATGCTTCATCAAAAGCTTTACACTGCAGAAGTCATTTTTGTATATTTGGACTTTTGGAACCTAAAGTACATATCAGGGAATGAGCAACCCCTGCGGGGTGGACTGAAACTATCTCCCGCAGGAAGCTAGATTTCCACGAAGAGTCCCCCATCCTTGCACAGAGCAGGGTCAGGCCTGCTTAGCTTTAGAGAGTAACCAGAATCTGACTACGGCAAGCAACAGTTGAACTTGTTCTGTTTCGTTTGAATGAAGCTGCTCTGATAGAGGGGTAGCGCATCCTGACAGGTTCAATCAGGCCAGCGGAATGTGCTACCACCTCCATAAATGAGGTCAAATTCATCATTAAGGTAGGGAATTAATGACCACAGAAAGTCAGGAGGCCAGTTTAATGCCTCTTGCGAAGGACACTCCTTTTTACTGGGGCCGGATTAAGGTTTCATAAAAACATTTGCTCCTTTTCACGGCCTGGAATCTGCCTCGTTGTATTAGGATGTTTGATCCAATAGGTACATTTCAGGGAAAGAGCCCCCCCTGCTGGCCATACTAGTTTTTCACAAAGGAAGCGCAACCTGCCAAGCTCTATAAGGCCGGCTGAATGCATTACCACCTCCATAAATGAGGTCAAATTCATCATTAAGGTAGGGAATTAATGACCACAGAAAGTCAGGAGGCCTGTTTAATGCCTCATCCGAAGGACACTCATTTTTACATGGGGCGATTTAATGCTTCATCAAAAGCCTTACAGCGCAGAAGTCATTTTTGTATATTTGGACTTTTGGAACCTAAAGTACATATCAGGGAATGAGCAACCCCTGCTGGCTGGACTAAAACTATCTCCCGCAGGAAGCTAGTTTTCCACAAAGGGTCTCCCATCCATGTACAGAACAGGCTTGGCCCTGTTTAGCTTTGGAGATTAACCATAATCTGACTACTGCAAGCAACAGTTGAACTTGTTCTGTTTTGGTTGAATGAAGCTGCTCTGATAGAGGGGTAGCGCATCCTGACAGGTTCAATCAGGCCAGCGGAATGTGCTACCACCTCCATAAATGAGGTCAAATTCATCATCAAGGTAGGGAATTAATGACCACAGAAAGTCAGGAGGCCAGTTTAATGCCTCTTGCGAAGGACACTCCTTTTTATTGGGGCCGAATTAAGGTTTCATAAAAACATTTGCTCCTTTTCACGGCCTGGAATCTGCCTCGTTGTATTATGACGTTTGATCCCATAGGTACATGTCAGGGAAAGAGCACCCCCTGCTGGTGGGACTAGTTTTTCACAAAGGTAGCGCAACCTGCCAGGCTCTATAAGGCCGGCAGATTGCGCTACCACCTCCATAAATGAGGTCAAATTCATCATTAAGGTAGGGAATTAATGACCACAGAAAGTCAGGAGGCCTGTTTAATGCCTCATCCGAAGGACACTCATTTTTACAGGTGCCGGATTAAGGTTTCAGAAAAACATTTGCTCCTTTCCACAGCCTGGAATCTGCCTCGTTGTATTAGGACGTTTGATCCCATAGGTACATGTCAGGGAAAGAGCACCCCCTGCTGGTTTGACTAGTTTTTCACAAAGGTAGCGCAACCTGCCAGGCTATATAAGGCCGGCAGATTACGCCACCAACTCCATGAATGAGGTCAAATTCATCATTAAGGTAGGGAATTAATGACCACAGAAAGTCAGGAGGCCTGTTTAAGGCCTCATCCGAAGGACACTCATTTTTACATGGGGCGATTTAATGCTTCATCAAAAGCCTTACACTGCAGAAGTCATTTTTGTATATTTGGACTTTTGGAACCTAAAGTACATATCATGGAATGAGCAACCCCTGCTGACTGGACTAAAACTATCTCCCACAGGAAGCTAGTTTTCCACAAAGTGTCCCCCATCCATGCACAGAGCAGGCTCGGGCCTGGGTAGCTTTGGAAAGTAACCAGAATCTGACTACTGCACTCAACAGTTGAACTTGTTCTGTTTCGGTTGAATGAAGCTGCTCTGATAGAGGGGTAGCGCATCCTGACAGGTTCAATCAGGCCAGCGGACTGTGCTACCACCTCCATAAATGAGGTCAAATTCATCATTAAGGTAGGGAATTAATGACCACAGAAAGTCAGGAGGCCAGTTTAATGCCTCATGCGAAGGATGCTCCTTTTTACAGGTGCCGGATTAAGGTTTCAGAAAAACATTTGCTCCTTTCCACAGCCTGGAATCTGCCTCGTTGTATTAGGACGTTTGATCCCATAGGTACATGTCAGGGAAAGAGCACCCCCTGCTGGTGGGACTAGTGTTTCACAAAGGTAGCGCAACCTGCCAGGCTCTATAAGGCCGGCAGATTGCGCTACCACCTCCATAAATGAGGTCAAATTCATCATTAAGGTAGGGAATTAATGACCACAGAAAGTCAGGAGGCCTGTTTAATGCCTCATCCGAAGGACACTCATTTTTACATGAGGCGATTTAGTGCTTCATCAAAAGCCTTACACTGCAGAAGTCATTTTTGTATATTTGGACTTTTGGAACCTAAAGTACATATCAGGGAATGAGCAACCCCTGCTGGCTGGACTAAAACTATCTCCCGCAGGAAACTAGTTTTCCACAAAGGGTCTCCCATCCATGTAGAGAACAGAATTGGCCCTGTTTAGCTTTGGAGATTAACCATAATCTGACTACTGCAAATAACAGTTGAACTTTTGACTTTGTGGTTGAATGAAGCTGCTCTGATAGAGGGGTAGCGTATCCTGACAGGTTCAATCAGGCAAGCGGAATGTGCTACCACCTCCATAAATGCGGTCAAATTCATCATTACGGTAGGGAATTAATGACCACAGAAAGTCAGGAGGCTAGTTTAATGCCTCTTGCGAAGGACACTCCTTTTTACTGGGGCCGGATTAAGGTTTCAGAAAAACATTTGCTCCTTTCCACAGCCTGGAATCTGCCTCGTTGTATTAGGACGTTTGATCCCATAGGTACATGTCAGGGAAAGAGCCCCCCCTGCTGGCCAGACTAGTTTTTCACAAAGTGTCCCCCAAAACATGCACAGAGCAGGCTCGGGCCTGCTTAGCTTTGGAGATTAACCAGAATCTGACTACTGCAAGTAACATCTGAACTTTTAACTTTGTGGTTGAATGAAGCTGCTCTGATAGAGGGGTAGCGCATCCTGACAGGTTCAATCAGCCAGCGGAATGTGCTACCACCTCCATAAATGAGGTCAAATTTATCATTAAGGTAGGGAATTAATGACCACAGAAAGTCAGGAGGCCAGTTTAATGCCTCATGCGAAGGATGCTCCCTTTTACAGGTGCCGGATTAAGGTTTCAGAAAAACATTTGCTCCTTTCCACAGCCTGGAATCTGCCTCGTTGTATTAGGACGTTTGATCCCATAGGTACATGTCAGGGAAAGAGCACCCCCTGCTGGTGGGACTAGTCTTTCACAAAGGTAGCGCAACCTGCCAGGCTCTATAAGGCCGGCAGATTGCGCTACCACCTCCATAAATGAGGTCAAATTCATCATTAAGGTAGGGAATTAATGACCACAGAAAGTCAGGAGGCCTGTTTAATGCCGCATCCGAAGGACACTCATTTTTACATGGGGCGATTTAATGCTTCATCAAAAGCCTTACAGCGCAGAAGTCATTTTTGTATATTTGGACTTTTGGAACCTAAAGTACATATCAGGGAATGAGCAACCCCTGCTGGCTGGACTAAAACTATCTCATGCAGGAAGATAGTTTACCACAAAGTGTCCCCCATCCATGCACAGACCAGGCTCTGGCCTGCTTAGCTTTAGAGAGTAACCAGAATCTGACTACTGCAAGCAACAGTTGAACTTGTTTTGCTTCGGTTGAATGAAGCTGCTCTGATAGAGGGGTAGCGCATCCTGACAGGTTCAATCAGCCAGCGGAATGTGCTACCACCTCCATAAATGAGGTCAAATTCATCATTAAGGTAGGGAATTAATGACCACAGAAAGTCAGGAGGCCAGTTTAATGCCTTATGCGAAGGATGCTCCTTTTTACAGGAGCCGGATTAAGGTTTCAGAAAAACATTTGCTCCTTTCCACAGCCTGGAATCTGCCTCATTGTACTAGGACGTTTGATCCCATAGGTACATGTCAGGGAAAGAGCACCCCCTGCTGGTGGGACTAGTTTTTCACAAAGGTAGCGCAACCTGCCAGGCTCTATAAGGCCGGCAGATTGCGCTACCACCTCCATAAATGAGGTCAAATTCATCATTAAGGTAGGGAATTAATGACCACAGAAAGTCAGGAGGCCTGTTTAATGCCTCATCCGAAGGACACTCATTTTTACATGGGTTGATTTAATGCTTCATCAAAAGCCTTACAGCGCAGAAGTCATTTTTGTATATTTGGACTTTTGGAACCTAAAGTACATATCAGGGAATGAGCAACCCCTGCTGGCTGGACTAAAACTATCTCCCGCAGGAAGCTAGTTTTCCACAAAGGGTCTCCCATCCATGTACAGAACCGGCTTGGCCCTGTTTAGCTTTGGAGATTAACCATAATCTGACTACTGCAAGCAACAGTTGAACTTGTTCTGTTTTGGTTGAATGAAGCTGCTCTGATAGAGGGGTAGCGCATCCTGACAGGTTCAATCAGGCCAGCGGAATGTGCTACCACCTCCATAAATGAGGTCAAATTCATCATTAAGGTAGGGAATTAATGACCACAGAAAGTCAGGAGGCCTGTTTAATGCCTCATCCGAAGGACACTCATTTTTACATGGGGCGATTTAATGCTTCATCAAAAGCTTTACACTGCAGAAGTCATTTTTGTATATTTGGACTTTTGGAACCTAAAGTACATATAAGGGAATGAGCAACCCCTGCTGGGTGGACTGAAACTATCTCCCGCAGGAAGCTAGATTTCCACGAAGAGTCCCCCATCCTTGCACAGAGCAGGGTCAGGCCTGCTTAGCTTTAGAGAGTAACCAGAATCTGACTACGGCAAGCAACAGTTGAATTTGTTCTGTTTCGTTTGAATGAAGCTGCTCTGATAGAGGGGTAGCGCATCCTGACAGGTTCAATCAGGCCAGCGGAATGTGCTACCACCTCCATAAATGAGGTCAAATTCATCATTAAGGTAGGGAATTAATGACCACAGAAAGTCAGGAGGCCAGTTTAATGCCTCTTGCGAAGGACACTCCTTTTTACTGGGGCCGGATTAATGTTTCATAAAAACATTTGCTCCTTTTCACGGCCTGGAATCTGCCTCGTTGTATTAGGATGTTTGATCCCATAGGTACATGTCAGGGAAAGAGCACCCCCTGCTGGTGGGACTAGTTTTTCACAAAGGTAGCGCAACCTGCCAGGCTCTATAAGGCCGGCAGATTGCGCTACTACCTCCATAAATGAGGTCAAATTCATCATTAAGGTAGGGAATTAATGACCACAGAAAGTCAGGAGGCCTGTTTAATGCCTCATCCGAAGGACACTCATTTTTACAGGTGCCGGATTAAGGTTTCAGAAAAACATTTGCTCCTTTCCACAGCCTGGAATCTGCCTCGTTGTATTAGGACATTTGATCCCATAGGTACATGTCAGGGAAAGAGCACCCCCTGCTGGTTTGACTAGTTTTTCACAAAGGTAGCGCAACCTGCCAGGCTATATAAGGCCGGCAGATTACGCCACCAACTCCATGAATGAGGTCAAATTCATCATTAAGGTAGGGAATTAATGACCACAGAAAGTCAGGAGGCCTGTTTAAGGCCTCATCCGAAGGACACTCATTTTTACATGGGGCGATTTAATGCTTCATCAAAAGCCTTACACTGCAGAAGTCATTTTTGTATATTTGGACTTTTGGAACCTAAAGTACATATCATGGAATGAGCAACCCCTGCTGACTGGACTAAAACTATCTCCCACAGGAAGCTAGTTTTCCACAAAGTGTCCCCCATCCATGCACAGAGCAGGCTCGGGCCTGGGTAGCTTTGGAAAGTAACCAGAATCTGACTACTGCACGCAACAGTTGAACTTGTTCTGTTTCGGTTGAATGAAGCTGCTCTGATAGAGGGGTAGCGCATCCTGACAGGTTCAATCAGGCCAGCGGACTGTGCTACCACCTCCATAAATGAGGTCAAATTCATCATTAAGGTAGGGAATTAATGACCACAGAAAGTCAGGAGGCCAGTTTAATGCCTCATGCGAAGGATGCTCCCTTTTACAGGTGCCGGATTAAGGTTTCAGAAAAACATTTGCTCCTTTCCACAGCCTGGAATCTGCCTCGTTGTACTAGGACGTTTGATCCCATAGGTACATGTCAGGGAAAGAGCACCCCCTGCTGGTGGGACTAGTTTTTCACAAAGGTAGCGCAACCTGCCAGGCTCTATAAGGCCGGCAGATTGCGCTACCACCTCCATAAATGAGGTCAAATTCATCATTAAGGTAGGGAATTAATGACCACAGAAAGTCAGGAGGCCTGTTTAATGCCTCATCCGAAGGACACTCATTTTTACATGGGTTGATTTAATGCTTCATCAAAAGCCTTACAGCGCAGAAGTCATTTTTGTATATTTGGACTTTTGGAACCTAAAGTACATATCAGGGAATGAGCAACCCCTGCTGGCTGGACTAAAACTATCTCCCGCAGGAAGCTAGTTTTCCACAAAGTGTCCCCCATCCATGCACAGACCAGGCTCTGGCCTGCTTAGCTTTAGAGAGTAACCAGAATCTGACTACTGCAAGCAACAGTTGAACTTGTTTTGCTTCGGTTGAATGAAGCTGCTCTGATAGAAGGGTAGCGCACCCTGACAGGTTCAATCAGCCAGCGGAATGTGCTACCACCTCCATAAATGAGGTCAAATTCATCATTAAGGTAGGGAATTAATGACCACAGAAAGTCAGGAGGCCAGTTTAATGCCTTATGCGAAGGATGCTCCTTTTTACAGGAGCCGGATTAAGGTTTCAGAAAAACATTTGCTCCTTTCCACAGCCTGGAATCTGCCTCGTTGTACTAGGACGTTTGATCCCATAGGTACATGTCAGGGAAAGAGCACCCCCTGCTGGTTTGACTAGTTTTTCACAAAGGTAGCGCAACCTGCCAGGCTCTATAAGGCCGGCAGATTACGCCACCAACTCCATGAATGAGGTCAAATTCATCATTAAGGTAGGGAATTAATGACCACAGAAAGTCAGGAGGCCTGTTTAAGGCCTCATCCGAAGGACACTCATTTTTACATGGGGCGATTTAATGCTTCATCAAAAGCCTTACACTGCAGAAGTCATTTTTGTATATTTGGACTTTTGGAACCTAAAGTACATATCATGGAATGAGCAACCCCTGCTGACTGGACTAAAACTATCTCCCACAGGAAGCTAGTTTTCCACAAAGTGTCCCCCATCCATGCACAGAGCAGGCTCGGGCCTGGGTAGCTTTGGAAAGTAACCAGAATCTGACTACTGCACGCAACAGTTGAACTTGTTCTGTTTCGGTTGAATGAAGCTGCTCTGATAGAGGGGTAGCGCATCCTGACAGGTTCAATCAGGCCAGCGGAATGTGCTACCACCTCCATAAATGAGGTCAAATTCATCATCAAGGTAGGGAATTAATGACCACAGAAAGTCAGGAGGCCAGTTTAATGCCTCTTGCGAAGGACACTCCTTTTTATTGGGGCCGAATTAAGGTTTCATAAAAACATTTGCTCCTTTTCACGGCCTGGAATCTGCCTCGTTGTATTAGGACGTTTGATCCCATAGGTACATGTCAGGGAAAGAGCACCCCCTGCTGGTGGGACTAGTTTTTCACAAAGGTAGCGCAACCTGCCAGGCTCTATAAGGCCGGCAGATTGCGCTACCACCTCCATAAATGAGGTCAAATTCATCATTAAGGTAGGGAATTAATGACCACAGAAAGTCAGGAGGCCTGTTTAATGCCTCATCCGAAGGACACTCATTTTTACAGGTGCCGGATTAAGGTTTCAGAAAAACATTTGCTCCTTTCCACAGCCTGGAATCTGCCTCGTTGTATTAGGACGTTTGATCCCATAGGTACATGTCAGGGAAAGAGCACCCCCTGCTGGTTTGACTAGTTTTTCACAAAGGTAGCGCAACCTGCCAGGCTATATAAGGCCGGCAGATTACGCCACCAACTCCATGAATGAGGTCAAATTCATCATTAAGGTAGGGAATTAATGACCACAGAAAGTCAGGAGGCCTGTTTAAGGCCTCATCCGAAGGACACTCATTTTTACATGGGGCGATTTAATGCTTCATCAAAAGCCTTACACTGCAGAAGTCATTTTTGTATATTTGGACTTTTGGAACCTAAAGTACATATCATGGAATGAGCAACCCCTGCTGACTGGACTAAAACTATCTCCCACAGGAAGCTAGTTTTCCACAAAGTGTCCCCCATCCATGCACAGAGCAGGCTCGGGCCTGGGTAGCTTTGGAAAGTAACCAGAATCTGACTACTGCACGCAACAGTTGAACTTGTTCTGTTTCGGTTGAATGAAGCTGCTCTGATAGAGGGGTAGCGCATCCTGACAGGTTCAATCAGGCCAGCGGACTGTGCTACCACCTCCATAAATGAGGTCAAATTCATCATTAAGGTAGGGAATTAATGACCACAGAAAGTCAGGAGGCCAGTTTAATGCCTCATGCGAAGGATGCTCCTTTTTACAGGTGCCGGATTAAGGTTTCAGAAAAACATTTGCTCCTTTCCACAGCCTGGAATCTGCCTCGTTGTATTAGGACGTTTGATCCCATAGGTACATGTCAGGGAAAGAGCACCCCCTGCTGGTGGGACTAGTGTTTCACAAAGGTAGCGCAACCTGCCAGGCTCTATAAGGCCGGCAGATTGCGCTACCACCTCCATAAATGAGGTCAAATTCATCATTAAGGTAGGGAATGAATGACCACAGAAAGTCAGGAGGCCTGTTTAATGCCTCATCCGAAGGACACTCATTTTTACATGGGGCGATTTAGTGCTTCATCAAAAGCCTTACACTGCAGAAGTCATTTTTGTATATTTGGACTTTTGGAACCTAAAGTACATATCAGGGAATGAGCAACCCCTGCTGGCTGGACTAAAACTATCTCCCGCAGGAAACTAGTTTTCCACAAAGGGTCTCCCATCCATGTAGAGAACAGAATTGGCCCTGTTTAGCTTTGGAGATTAACCATAATCTGACTACTGCAAATAACAGTTGAACTTTTGACTTTGTGGTTGAATGAAGCTGCTCTGATAGAGGGGTAGCGTATCCTGACAGGTTCAATCAGGCAAGCGGAATGTGCTACCACCTCCATAAATGCGGTCAAATTCATCATTACGGTAGGGAATTAATGACCACAGAGAGTCAGGAGGCCAGTTTAATGCCTCATGCGAAGGATGCTCCTTTTTACAGGTGCCGGATTAAGGTTTCAGAAAAACATTTGCTCCTTTCCACAGCCTGGAATCTGCCTCGTTGTATGAGGACGTTTGATCCCATAGGTACATGTCAGGGAAAGAGCCCTCCCTGCTGGCCAGACTAGTTTTTCACAAAGTGTCCCCCAAACCATGCACAGAGCAGGCTCAGGCCTGCTTAGCTTTGGAGATTAACCAGAATCTGACTACTGCAAGCAACAGTTGAACTTGTTCTGTTTTGGTTGAATGAAGCTGCTCTGATAGAGGGGTAGCGCATCCTGACAGGTTCAATCAGGCCAGCGGAATGTGCTACCACCTCCATAAATGAGGTCAAATTCATCATTAAGGTAGGGAATTAATGACCACAGAAAGTCAGGAGGCCAGTTTAATGCCTCATGCGAAGGATGCTCCTTTTTACAGGTGCCGGATTAAGGTTTCAGAAAAACATTTGCTCCTTTCCACAGCCTGGAATCTGCCTCGTTGTATTAGGACGTTTGATCCCATAGGTACATGTCAGGGAAAGAGCACCCCCTGCTGGTGGGACTAGTTTTTCACAAAGGTAGCGCAACCTGCCAGGCTCTATAAGGCCGGCAGATTGCGCTACCACCTCCATAAATGAGGTCAAATTCATCATTAAGGTAGGGAATTAATGACCACAGAAAGTCAGGAGGCCTGTTTAATGCCTCATCCGAAGGACACTCATTTTTACATGGGGCGATTTAATGCTTCATCAAAAGCCTTACAGCGCAGAAGTCATTTTTGTATATTTGGACTTTTGGAACCTAAAGTACATATCAGGGAATGAGCAACCCCTGCTGGCTGGACTAAAACTATCTCATGCAGGAAGATAGTTTACCACAAAGTGTCCCCCATCCATGCACAGACCAGGCTCTGGCCTGCTTAGCTTTAGAGAGTAACCAGAATCTGACTACTGCAAGCAACAGTTGAACTTGTTTTGCTTCGGTTGAATGAAGCAGCTCTGATAGAGGGGTAGCGCATCCTGACAGGTTCAATCAGCCAGCGGAATGTGCTACCACCTCCATAAATGAGGTCAAATTCATCATTAAGGTAGGGAATTAATGACCACAGAAAGTCAGGAGGCCAGTTTAATGCCTCATGCGAAGGATGCTCCTTTTTACAGGTGCCGGATTAAGGTTTCAGAAAAACATTTGCTCCTTTCCACAGCCTGGAATCTGCCTCGTTGTATTAGGACGTTTGATCCCATAGGTACATGTCAGGGAAAGAGCACCCCCTGCTGGTGGGACTAGTTTTTCACAAAGGTAGCGCAACCTGCCAGGCTCTATAAGGCCGGCAGATTGCGCTACCACCTCCATAAATGAGGTCAAATTCATCATTAAGGTAGGGAATTAATGACCACAGAAAGTCAGGAGGCCTGTTTAATGCCTCATCCGAAGGACACTCATTTTTACAGGTGCCGGATTAAGGTTTCAGAAAAACATTTGCTCCTTTCCACAGCCTGGAATCTGCCTCGTTGTATTAGGACGTTTGATCCCATAGGTACATGTCAGGGAAAGAGCACCCCCTGCTGGTGGGACTAGTGTTTCACAAAGGTAGCGCAACCTGCCAGGCTCTATAAGGCCGGCAGATTGCGCTACCACCTCCATAAATGAGGTCAAATTCATCATTAAGGTAGGGAATTAATGACCACAGAAAGTCAGGAGGCCTGTTTAATGCCTCATCCGAAGGACACTCATTTTTACATGGGGCGATTTAATGCTTCATCAAAAGCCTTACAGCGCAGAAGTCATTTTTGTATATTTGGACTTTTGGAACCTAAAGTACATATCAGGGAATGAGCAACCCCTGCTGGCTGGACTAAAACTATCTCATGCAGGAAGATAGTTTACCACAAAGTGTCCCCCATCCATGCACAGACCAGGCTCTGGCCTGCTTAGCTTTAGAGAGTAACCAGAATCTGACTACTGCAAGCAACAGTTGAACTTGTTTTGCTTCGGTTGAATGAAGCTGCTCTGATAGAGGGGTAGCGCATCCTGACAGGTTCAATCAGCCAGCGGAATGTGCTACCACCTCCATAAATGAGGTCAAATTCATCATTAAGGTAGGGAATTAATGACCACAGAAAGTCAGGAGGCCAGTTTAATGCCTTATGCGAAGGATGCTCCTTTTTACAGGAGCCGGATTAAGGTTTCAGAAAAACATTTGCTCCTTTCCACAGCCTGGAATCTGCCTCGTTGTACTAGGACGTTTGATCCCATAGGTACATGTCAGGGAAAGAGCACCCCCTGCTGGTGGGACTAGTTTTTCACAAAGGTAGCGCAACCTGCCAGGCTCTATAAGGCCGGCAGATTGCGCTACCACCTCCATAAATGAGGTCAAATTCATCATTAAGGTAGGGAATTAATGACCACAGAAAGTCAGGAGGCCTGTTTAATGCCTCATCCGAAGGACACTCATTTTTACAGGTGCCGGATTAAGGTTTCAGAAAAACATTTGCTCCTTTCCACAGCCTGGAATCTGCCTCGTTGTATTAGGACGTTTGATCCCATAGGTACATGTCAGGGAAAGAGCACCCCCTGCTGGTGGGACTAGTGTTTCACAAAGGTAGCGCAACCTGCCAGGCTCTATAAGGCCGGCAGATTGCGCTACCACCTCCATAAATGAGGTCAAATTCATCATTAAGGTAGGGAATTAATGACCACAGAAAGTCAGGAGGCCTGTTTAATGCCTCATCCGAAGGACACTCATTTTTACATGGGGCGATTTAATGCTTCATCAAAAGCCTTACAGCGCAGAAGTCATTTTTGTATATTTGGACTTTTGGAACCTAAAGTACATATCAGGGAATGAGCAACCCCTGCTGGCTGGACTAAAACTATCTCATGCAGGAAGATAGTTTACCACAAAGTGTCCCCCATCCATGCACAGACCAGGCTCTGGCCTGCTTAGCTTTAGAGAGTAACCAGAATCTGACTACTGCAAGCAACAGTTGAACTTGTTTTGCTTCGGTTGAATGAAGCTGCTCTGATAGAGGGGTAGCGCATCCTGACAGGTTCAATCAGCCAGCGGAATGTGCTACCACCTCCATAAATGAGGTCAAATTCATCATTAAGGTAGGGAATTAATGACCACAGAAAGTCAGGAGGCCAGTTTAATGCCTTATGCGAAGGATGCTCCTTTTTACAGGAGCCGGATTAAGGTTTCAGAAAAACATTTGCTCCTTTCCACAGCCTGGAATCTGCCTCGTTGTACTAGGACGTTTGATCCCATAGGTACATGTCAGGGAAAGAGCACCCCCTGCTGGTGGGACTAGTTTTTCACAAAGGTAGCGCAACCTGCCAGGCTCTATAAGGCCGGCAGATTGCGCTACCACCTCCATAAATGAGGTCAAATTCATCATTAAGGTAGGGAATTAATGACCACAGAAAGTCAGGAGGCCTGTTTAATGCCTCATCCGAAGGACACTCATTTTTACATGGGGCGATTTAATGCTTCATCAAAAGCTTTACACTGCAGAAGTCATTTTTGTATATTTGGACTTTTGGAACCTAAAGTACATATAAGGGAATGAGCAACCCCTGCTGGGTGGACTGAAACTATCTCCCGCAGGAAGCTAGATTTCCACGAAGAGTCCCCCATCCTTGCACAGAGCAGGGTCAGGCCTGCTTAGCTTTAGAGAGTAACCAGAATCTGACTACGGCAAGCAACAGTTGAACTTGTTCTGTTTCGTTTGAATGAAGCTGCTCTGATAGAGGGGTAGCGCATCCTGACAGGTTCAATCAGGCCAGCGGAATGTGCTACCACCTCCATAAATGAGGTCAAATTCATCATTAAGGTAGGGAATTAATGACCACAGAAAGTCAGGAGGCCAGTTTAATGCCTCTTGCGAAGGACACTACTTTTTACTGGGGCCGGATTAAGGTTTCATAAAAACATTTGCTCCTTTTCACGGCCTGGAATCTGCCTCGTTGTATTAGGATGTTTGATCCAATAGGTACATTTCAGGGAAAGAGCCCCCCCTGCTGGCCATACTAGTTTTTCACAAAGGAAGCGCAACCTGCCAAGCTCTATAAGGCCGGCTGAATGCATTACCACCTCCATAAATGAGGTCAAATTCATCATTAAGGTAGGGAATTAATGACCACAGAAAGTCAGGAGGCCTGTTTAATGCCTCATCCGAAGGACACTCATTTTTACATGGGGCGATTTAATGCTTCATCAAAAGCCTTACAGCGCAGAAGTCATTTTTGTATATTTGGACTTTTGGAACCTAAAGTACATATCAGGGAATGAGCAACCCCTGCTGGCTGGACTAAAACTATCTCCCGCAGGAAGCTAGTTTTCCACAAAGGGTCTCCCATCCATGTACAGAACAGGCTTGGCCCTGTTTAGCTTTGGAGATTAACCATAATCTGACTACTGCAAGCAACAGTTGAACTTGTTCTGTTTTGGTTGAATGAAGCTGCTCTGATAGAGGGGTAGCGCATCCTGACAGGTTCAATCAGGCCAGCGGAATGTGCTACCACCTCCATAAATGAGGTCAAATTCATCATCAAGGTAGGGAATTAATGACCACAGAAAGTCAGGAGGCCAGTTTAATGCCTCTTGCGAAGGACACTCCTTTTTATTGGGGCCGAATTAAGGTTTCAGAAAAACATTTGCTCCTTTTCACGGCCTGGAATCTGCCTCGTTGTATTAGGACGTTTGATCCCATAGGTACATGTCAGGGAAAGAGCACCCCCTGCTGGTGGGACTAGTTTTTCACAAAGGTAGCGCAACCTGCCAGGCTCTATAAGGCCGGCAGATTGCGCTACCACCTCCATAAATGAGGTCAAATTCATCATTAAGGTAGGGAATTAATGACCACAGAAAGTCAGGAGGCCTGTTTAATGCCTCATCCGAAGGACACTCATTTTTACAGGTGCCGGATTAAGGTTTCAGAAAAACATTTGCTCCTTTCCACAGCCTGGAATCTGCCTCGTTGTATTAGGACGTTTGATCCCATAGGTACATGTCAGGGAAAGAGCACCCCCTGCTGGTTTGACTAGTTTTTCACAAAGGTAGCGCAACCTGCCAGGCTATATAAGGCCGGCAGATTACGCCACCAACTCCATGAATGAGGTCAAATTCATCATTAAGGTAGGGAATTAATGACCACAGAAAGTCAGGAGGCCTGTTTAAGGCCTCATCCGAAGGACACTCATTTTTACATGGGGCGATTTAATGCTTCATCAAAAGCCTTACACTGCAGAAGTCATTTTTGTATATTTGGACTTTTGGAACCTAAAGTACATATCATGGAATGAGCAACCCCTGCTGACTGGACTAAAACTATCTCCCACAGGAAGCTAGTTTTCCACAAAGTGTCCCCCATCCATGCACAGAGCAGGCTCGGGCCTGGGTAGCTTTGGAAAGTAACCAGAATCTGACTACTGCACGCAACAGTTGAACTTGTTCTGTTTCGGTTGAATGAAGCTGCTCTGATAGAGGGGTAGCGCATCCTGACAGGTTCAATCAGGCCAGCGGACTGTGCTACCACCTCCATAAATGAGGTCAAATTCATCATTAAGGTAGGGAATTAATGACCACAGAAAGTCAGGAGGCCAGTTTAATGCCTCATGCGAAGGATGCTCCTTTTTACAGGTGCCGGATTAAGGTTTCAGAAAAACATTTGCTCCTTTCCACAGCCTGGAATCTGCCTCGTTGTATTAGGACGTTTGATCCCATAGGTACATGTCAGGGAAAGAGCACCCCCTGCTGGTGGGACTAGTGTTTCACAAAGGTAGCGCAACCTGCCAGGCTCTATAAGGCCGGCAGATTGCGCTACCACCTCCATAAATGAGGTCAAATTCATCATTAAGGTAGGGAATGAATGACCACAGAAAGTCAGGAGGCCTGTTTAATGCCTCATCCGAAGGACACTCATTTTTACATGGGGCGATTTAGTGCTTCATCAAAAGCCTTACACTGCAGAAGTCATTTTTGTATATTTGGACTTTTGGAACCTAAAGTACATATCAGGGAATGAGCAACCCCTGCTGGCTGGACTAAAACTATCTCCCGCAGGAAACTAGTTTTCCACAAAGGGTCTCCCAACCATGTAGAGAACAGAATTGGCCCTGTTTAGCTTTGGAGATTAACCATAATCTGACTACTGCAAATAACAGTTGAACTTTTGACTTTGTGGTTGAATGAAGCTGCTCTGATAGAGGGGTAGCGTATCCTGACAGGTTCAATCAGGCAAGCGGAATGTGCTACCACCTCCATAAATGCGGTCAAATTCATCATTACGGTAGGGAATTAATGACCACAGAGAGTCAGGAGGCCAGTTTAATGCCTCATGCGAAGGATGCTCCTTTTTACAGGTGCCGGATTAAGGTTTCAGAAAAACATTTGCTCCTTTCCACAGCCTGGAATCTGCCTCGTTGTATGAGGACGTTTGATCCCATAGGTACATGTCAGGGAAAGAGCCCTCCCTGCTGGCCAGACTAGTTTTTCACAAAGTGTCCCCCAAACCATGCACAGAGCAGGCTCGGGCCTGCTTAGCTTTGGAGATTAACCAGAATCTGACTACTGCAAGTAACATCTGAACTTTTAACTTTGTGGTTGAATGAAGCTGCTCTGATAGAGGGGTAGCGCATCCTGACAGGTTCAATCAGCCAGCGGAATGTGCTACCACCTCCATAAATGAGGTCAAATTCATCATTAAGGTAGGGAATTAATGACCACAGAGAGTCAGGAGGCCAGTTTAATGCCTCATCCGAAGGACACTCATTTTTACATGGGTTGATTTAATGCTTCATCAAAAGCCTTACAGCGCAGAAGTCATTTTTGTATATTTGGACTTTTGGAACCTAAAGTACATATCAGGGAATGAGCAACCCCTGCTGGCTGGACTAAAACTATCTCCCGCAGGAAGCTAGTTTTCCACAAAGGGTCTCCCATCCATGTACAGAACCGGCTTGGCCCTGTTTAGCTTTGGAGATTAACCATAATCTGACTACTGCAAGCAACAGTTGAACTTGTTCTGTTTTGGTTGAATGAAGCTGCTCTGTTCAATCAGGCCAGCGGAATGTGCTACCACCTCCATAAATGAGGTCAAATTCATCATTAAGGTAGGGAATTAATGACCACAGAAAGTCAGGAGGCCAGTTTAATGCCTCATGCGAAGGATGCTCCTTTTTACAGGTGCCGGATTAAGGTTTCAGAAAAACATTTGCTCCTTTCCACAGCCTGGAATCTGCCTCGTTGTATTAGGACGTTTGATCCCATAGGTACATGTCAGGGAAAGAGCACCCCCTGCTGGTGGGACTAGTTTTTCACAAAGGTAGCGCAACCTGCCAGGCTCTATAAGGCCGGCAGATTGCGCTACCACCTCCATAAATGAGGTCAAATTCATCATTAAGGTAGGGAATTAATGACCACAGAAAGTCAGGAGGCCTGTTTAATGCCTCATCCGAAGGACACTCATTTTTACATGGGGCGATTTAATGCTTCATCAAAAGCTTTACACTGCAGAAGTCATTTTTGTATATTTGGACTTTTGGAACCTAAAGTACATATCAGGGAATGAGCAACCCCTGCTGGGTGGACTGAAACTATCTCCCGCAGGAAGCTAAATTTCCACGAAGAGTCCCCCATCCTTGCACAGAGCAGGGTCAGGCCTGCTTAGTTTTAGAGAGTAACCAGAATCTGACTACGGCAAGCAACAGTTGAACTTGTTCTGTTTCGTTTGAATGAAGCTGCTCTGATAGAGGGGTAGCGCATCCTGACAGGTTCAATCAGGCCAGCGGAATGTGCTACCACCTCCATAAATGAGGTCAAATTCATCATTAAGGTAGGGAATTAATGACCACAGAAAGTCAGGAGGCCAGTTTAATGCCTCTTGCGAAGGACACTCCTTTTTACTGGGGCCGGATTAAGGTTTCATAAAAACATTTGCTCCTTTTCACGGCCTGGAATCTGCCTCGTTGTATTAGGATGTTTGATCCAATAGGTACATTTCAGGGAAAGAGCCCCCCCTGCTGGCCATACTAGTTTTTCACAAAGGAAGCGCAACCTGCCAAGCTCTATAAGGCCGGCTGAATGCATTACCACCTCCATAAATGAGGTCAAATTCATCATTAAGGTAGGGAATTAATGACCACAGAAAGTCAGGAGGCCTGTTTAATGCCTCATCCGAAGGACACTCATTTTTACATGGGGCGATTTAATGCTTCATCAAAAGCCTTACAGCGCAGAAGTCATTTTTGTATATTTGGACTTTTGGAACCTAAAGTACATATCAGGGAATGAGCAACCCCTGCTGGCTGGACTAAAACTATCTCATGCAGGAAGATAGTTTACCACAAAGTGTCCCCCATCCATGCACAGACCAGGCTCTGGCCTGCTTAGCTTTAGAGAGTAACCAGAATCTGACTACTGCAAGCAACAGTTGAACTTGTTTTGCTTCGGTTGAATGAAGCAGCTCTGATAGAGGGGTAGCGCATCCTGACAGGTTCAATCAGCCAGCGGAATGTGCTACCACCTCCATAAATGAGGTCAAATTCATCATTAAGGTAGGGAATTAATGACCACAGAAAGTCAGGAGGCCAGTTTAATGCCTCATGCGAAGGATGCTCCTTTTTACAGGTGCCGGATTAAGGTTTCAGAAAAACATTTGCTCCTTTCCACAGCCTGGAATCTGCCTCGTTGTATTAGGACGTTTGATCCCATAGGTACATGTCAGGGAAAGAGCACCCCCTGCTGGTGGGACTAGTTTTTCACAAAGGTAGCGCAACCTGCCAGGCTCTATAAGGCCGGCAGATTGCGCTACCACCTCCATAAATGAGGTCAAATTCATCATTAAGGTAGGGAATTAATGACCACAGAAAGTCAGGAGGCCTGTTTAATGCCTCATCCGAAGGACACTCATTTTTACAGGTGCCGGATTAAGGTTTCAGAAAAACATTTGCTCCTTTCCACAGCCTGGAATCTGCCTCGTTGTATTAGGACGTTTGATCCCATAGGTACATGTCAGGGAAAGAGCACCCCCTGCTGGTGGGACTAGTGTTTCACAAAGGTAGCGCAACCTGCCAGGCTCTATAAGGCCGGCAGATTGCGCTACCACCTCCATAAATGAGGTCAAATTCATCATTAAGGTAGGGAATTAATGACCACAGAAAGTCAGGAGGCCTGTTTAATGCCTCATCCGAAGGACACTCATTTTTACATGGGGCGATTTAATGCTTCATCAAAAGCCTTACAGCGCAGAAGTCATTTTTGTATATTTGGACTTTTGGAACCTAAAGTACATATCAGGGAATGAGCAACCCCTGCTGGCTGGACTAAAACTATCTCATGCAGGAAGATAGTTTACCACAAAGTGTCCCCCATCCATGCACAGACCAGGCTCTGGCCTGCTTAGCTTTAGAGAGTAACCAGAATCTGACTACTGCAAGCAACAGTTGAACTTGTTTTGCTTCGGTTGAATGAAGCTGCTCTGATAGAGGGGTAGCGCATCCTGACAGGTTCAATCAGCCAGCGGAATGTGCTACCACCTCCATAAATGAGGTCAAATTCATCATTAAGGTAGGGAATTAATGACCACAGAAAGTCAGGAGGCCAGTTTAATGCCTTATGCGAAGGATGCTCCTTTTTACAGGAGCCGGATTAAGGTTTCAGAAAAACATTTGCTCCTTTCCACAGCCTGGAATCTGCCTCGTTGTACTAGGACGTTTGATCCCATAGGTACATGTCAGGGAAAGAGCACCCCCTGCTGGTGGGACTAGTTTTTCACAAAGGTAGCGCAACCTGCCAGGCTCTATAAGGCCGGCAGATTGCGCTACCACCTCCATAAATGAGGTCAAATTCATCATTAAGGTAGGGAATTAATGACCACAGAAAGTCAGGAGGCCTGTTTAATGCCTCATCCGAAGGACACTCATTTTTACATGGGTTGATTTAATGCTTCATCAAAAGCCTTACAGCGCAGAAGTCATTTTTGTATATTTGGACTTTTGGAACCTAAAGTACATATCAGGGAATGAGCAACCCCTGCTGGCTGGACTAAAACTATCTCCCGCAGGAAGCTAGTTTTCCACAAAGGGTCTCCCATCCATGTACAGAACAGGCTTGGCCCTGTTTAGCTTTGGAGATTAACCATAATCTGACTACTGCAAGCAACAGTTGAACTTGTTCTGTTTTGGTTGAATGAAGCTGCTCTGATAGAGGGGTAGCGCATCCTGACAGGTTCAATCAGGCCAGCGGAATGTGCTACCACCTCCATAAATGAGGTCAAATTCATCATTAAGGTAGGGAATTAATGACCACAGAAAGTCAGGAGGCCAGTTTAATGCCTCATGCGAAGGATGCTCCTTTTTACAGGTGCCGGATTAAGGTTTCAGAAAAACATTTGCTCCTTTCCACAGCCTGGAATCTGCCTCATGGTATTAGAACGTTTGATCCCATAGGTACATGTCAGGGAAAGAGCACCCCCTGCTGGTGGGACTAGTTTTTCACAAAGGTAGCGCAACCTGCCAGGCTCTATAAGGCCGGCAGATTGCGCTACCACCTCCATAAATGAGGTCAAATTCATCATTAAGGTAGGGAATTAATGACCACAGAAAGTCAGGAGGCCTGTTTAATGCCTCATCCGAAGGACACTCATTTTTACATGGGGCGATTTAATGCTTCATCAAAAGCTTTACACTGCAGAAGTCATTTTTGTATATTTGGACTTTTGGAACCTAAAGTACATATAAGGGAATGAGCAACCCCTGCTGGGTGGACTGAAACTATCTCCCGCAGGAAGCTAGATTTCCACGAAGAGTCCCCCATCCTTGCACAGAGCAGGGTCAGGCCTGCTTAGCTTTAGAGAGTAACCAGAATCTGACTACGGCAAGCAACAGTTGAACTTGTTCTGTTTCGTTTGAATGAAGCTGCTCTGATAGAGGGGTAGCGCATCCTGACAGGTTCAATCAGGCCAGCGGAATGTGCTACCACCTCCATAAATGAGGTCAAATTCATCATTAAGGTAGGGAATTAATGACCACAGAAAGTCAGGAGGCCAGTTTAATGCCTCTTGCGAAGGACACTACTTTTTACTGGGGCCGGATTAAGGTTTCATAAAAACATTTGCTCCTTTTCACGGCCTGGAATCTGCCTCGTTGTATTAGGATGTTTGATCCAATAGGTACATTTCAGGGAAAGAGCCCCCCCTGCTGGCCATACTAGTTTTTCACAAAGGAAGCGCAACCTGCCAAGCTCTATAAGGCCGGCTGAATGCATTACCACCTCCATAAATGAGGTCAAATTCATCATTAAGGTAGGGAATTAATGACCACAGAAAGTCAGGAGGCCTGTTTAATGCCTCATCCGAAGGACACTCATTTTTACAGGTGCCGGATTAAGGTTTCAGAAAAACATTTGCTCCTTTCCACAGCCTGGAATCTGCCTCGTTGTATTAGGACGTTTGATCCCATAGGTACATGTCAGGGAAAGAGCACCCCCTGCTGGTTTGACTAGTTTTTCACAAAGGTAGCGCAACCTGCCAGGCTATATAAGGCCGGCAGATTACGCCACCAACTCCATGAATGAGGTCAAATTCATCATTAAGGTAGGGAATTAATGACCACAGAAAGTCAGGAGGCCTGTTTAAGGCCTCATCCGAAGGACACTCATTTTTACATGGGGCGATTTAATGCTTCATCAAAAGCCTTACACTGCAGAAGTCATTTTTGTATATTTGGACTTTTGGAACCTAAAGTACATATCATGGAATGAGCAACCCCTGCTGACTGGACTAAAACTATCTCCCACAGGAAGCTAGTTTGACACAAAGTGTCCCCCATCCATGCACAGAGCAGGCTCGGGCCTGGGTAGCTTTGGAAAGTAACCAGAATCTGACTACTGCACGCAACAGTTGAACTTGTTCTGTTTCGGTTGAATGAAGCTGCTCTGATAGAGGGGTAGCGCATCCTGACAGGTTCAATCAGGCCAGCGGAATGTGCTACCACCTCCATAAATGAGGTCAAATTCATCATCAAGGTAGGGAATTAATGACCACAGAAAGTCAGGAGGCCAGTTTAATGCCTCTTGCGAAGGACACTCCTTTTTATTGGGGCCGAATTAAGGTTTCATAAAAACATTTGCTCCTTTTCACGGCCTGGAATCTGCCTCGTTGTATTAGGACGTTTGATCCCATAGGTACATGTCAGGGAAAGAGCACCCCCTGCTGGTGGGACTAGTTTTTCACAAAGGTAGCGCAACCTGCCAGGCTCTATAAGGCCGGCAGATTGCGCTACCACCTCCATAAATGAGGTCAAATTCATCATTAAGGTAGGGAATTAATGACCACAGAAAGTCAGGAGGCCTGTTTAATGCCTCATCCGAAGGACACTCATTTTTACAGGTGCCGGATTAAGGTTTCAGAAAAACATTTGCTCCTTTCCACAGCCTGGAATCTGCCTCGTTGTATTAGGACGTTTGATCCCATAGGTACATGTCAGGGAAAGAGCACCCCCTGCTGGTTTGACTAGTTTTTCACAAAGGTAGCGCAACCTGCCAGGCTATATAAGGCCGGCAGATTACGCCACCAACTCCATGAATGAGGTCAAATTCATCATTAAGGTAGGGAATTAATGACCACAGAAAGTCAGGAGGCCTGTTTAAGGCCTCATCCGAAGGACACTCATTTTTACATGGGGCGATTTAATGCTTCATCAAAAGCCTTACACTGCAGAAGTCATTTTTGTATATTTGGACTTTTGGAACCTAAAGTACATATCATGGAATGAGCAACCCCTGCTGACTGGACTAAAACTATCTCCCACAGGAAGCTAGTTTTCCACAAAGTGTCCCCCATCCATGCACAGAGCAGGCTCGGGCCTGGGTAGCTTTGGAAAGTAACCAGAATCTGACTACTGCACGCAACAGTTGAACTTGTTCTGTTTCGGTTGAATGAAGCTGCTCTGATAGAGGGGTAGCGCATCCTGACAGGTTCAATCAGGCCAGCGGACTGTGCTACCACCTCCATAAATGAGGTCAAATTCATCATTAAGGTAGGGAATTAATGACCACAGAAAGTCAGGAGGCCAGTTTAATGCCTCATGCGAAGGATGCTCCTTTTTACAGGTGCCGGATTAAGGTTTCAGAAAAACATTTGCTCCTTTCCACAGCCTGGAATCTGCCTCGTTGTATTAGGACGTTTGATCCCATAGGTACATGTCAGGGAAAGAGCACCCCCTGCTGGTGGGACTAGTGTTTCACAAAGGTAGCGCAACCTGCCAGGCTCTATAAGGCCGGCAGATTGCGCTACCACCTCCATAAATGAGGTCAAATTCATCATTAAGGTAGGGAATGAATGACCACAGAAAGTCAGGAGGCCTGTTTAATGCCTCATCCGAAGGACACTCATTTTTACATGGGGCGATTTAGTGCTTCATCAAAAGCCTTACACTGCAGAAGTCATTTTTGTATATTTGGACTTTTGGAACCTAAAGTACATATCAGGGAATGAGCAACCCCTGCTGGCTGGACTAAAACTATCTCCCGCAGGAAACTAGTTTTCCACAAAGGGTCTCCCATCCATGTAGAGAACAGAATTGGCCCTGTTTAGCTTTGGAGATTAACCATAATCTGACTACTGCAAATAACAGTTGAACTTTTGACTTTGTGGTTGAATGAAGCTGCTCTGATAGAGGGGTAGCGTATCCTGACAGGTTCAATCAGGCAAGCGGAATGTGCTACCACCTCCATAAATGCGGTCAAATTCATCATTACGGTAGGGAATTAATGACCACAGAGAGTCAGGAGGCCAGTTTAATGCCTCATGCGAAGGATGCTCCTTTTTACAGGTGCCGGATTAAGGTTTCAGAAAAACATTTGCTCCTTTCCACAGCCTGGAATCTGCCTCGTTGTATTAGGACGTTTGATCCCATAGGTACATGTCAGGGAAAGAGCCCTCCCTGCTGGCCAGACTAGTTTTTCACAAAGTGTCCCCCAAACCATGCACAGAGCAGGCTCGGGCCTGCTTAGCTTTGGAGATTAACCAGAATCTTTTTTTTTTTTTTTTTTTTTTTTTTTATTGAAAAAATTCCATAATACAGTTATCAAGCATGTGTTTCACAGTAGAAATCTTAAAGACATAAATGATTAAACACGCATTAAAATACTTAACATTGTCAGCAATAAAGTAATAAATAATGCCTTAGAATTAAAAACTAATCATATATATGAATGAAAATACAAACAGTAAAGAACATCAAAAATACAAAACAATATTGCTTTCCACACAGATCGTTATTCACTCTCGGAAAGGAGTAACCCAGCTCGTCATCACGTGTTGCGAGACAAAACAGTACTTAAGAACAGAAACATTCTCCAAACTTTTTTAAAATTGCACATCTATTCCATTCTCATCTAAAGTTACACATACATCATTAGTAAAAACATTGTAAAAGAACCCCATTTGATCTTCTTGCTTAAAATAATAAAACAGGCATTGTACATATTTTTCGACTTTTCTTTTAAAAACATACCATAAATCCATTATCCATTTTTCCTTCTTTGCCACCACTCTCCTTTCCCATATAGCACTCTTAATTAACATTATCAAAAGGTTGATGACCATTTTGTTCTTGTTCTTTCTTTGTATTCCCAACATTAGAATCCTGCCCCAGTCCATCTCCTCTCCATCCTCCCCTTTCAACCTTAAAATCATTTTCTTACATTTCTCATTAAAATCATCCAATTTTATACAATGTAAAAACAGATGTAAAAATCCCTCCTCCTCCTCATTACACACTTTACATACAGCACTTGATTCCATACCAATTTTGTTTAAAATAACGTCAGTAAAAATCACTTTATGCCTAATTAAGAACTCTAAATTTTCCAGCTTTGTCTGTATCATTTTCCCTTTCATGTTTCCCCAAATATCACATTCCTTCACACCCTTGTACTTATCCATCCAGTAATTGTTGACCACTGGTTTTTTAAAGACCCCCTCTCTAAAAACACTATAAAAATCTTTCACCTGACATTTATTAAAATCAAATTGTTTTTCTCCCAATCCCACATATATTTCATTTTGTTGCTCTCCGTCCTCCTTATTTTCGATTCCCTCTATCCATTCTTTCGGTATCGATCTCTTGATCATTTCATATTTATTAGTTTCTTCCTGTCTGCTGTACTCCTCCTTTGCTTCCTCCATTGCGTCTATAACCACTTGTACGGGTAGAAATCCTTCTTTAACTTCATATAAAATGTCCCTCACTTTTAAAATTCCCGCCTCCCACCATTTCTTAAAAAACAACTGCCTCCCCTGATTTAAAATACTCTGATTTAAAAAAAGAGGCTGATTTAAAATGTTTTCCCTACCCCTCGGAATAAAATGCACACTTGATAAAAACTTTCCCCATGCTCCCAGCAGTTCCCTATAAAAATCCGGCATCCTCTCAGTCATCCATAATTTAGTCTTCATCCATAAAATATTCCTTCCCAGATTAAATTTACTGCCTTTATTTAAAAAGTACTCCATAGTTCCCTTCCATCCTGCTGTGTGTGATTTGTCTAAAAACTTTTTTACCAATTTTACCCTTAGTGCGTTCTTTCTATGTTCAATGTCAATTAATCCCATTCCTCCCTTCTCTCCCTCCCCTATTAAAGTATTGTGTGCTATTCTTGGGGGCTTCCCATTCCATAAAAACTCTGAAAAACATTTCTTCAGCCTCTTTTCCGCCCATAATGGCATTGGGTTTACATATAAAATGTACCATAATTTTGACACCATTAAAACATTAATAATTAAAACTTTCCCCTTCAAAGTCAGCGTTCTTAATTTCCAAAAAATCAATCTCCTTTCAATCCCCCCTATCACTTCCTCCCACATTGTTTCTCCTGCTTTTCGCTCATCCCGCCCCATATGTACCCCTAAAATCTTTATGTCCCTTGATTCCTTAAAATTAAAATGCTCTGTTAGAACCTGTGCCCCTCCAAACCTCATATACACTGTCTTCTCTTCATTCACTTTTGCCCCTGATCCTCTACAATAATTCTGTACAATCTCCATAGCTTTTATTACACTTTCCAGATCTTTTAACATTAGCGTTGTATCATCTGCATATTGAAAAATTTTACTCTCTTCTCCCTCCAACCGTATCCCTTTTACGCCTTTATCCTGCTCCATTGCCAGCCCTAGAGGCTCTGCTACCAAAGAGTATAGTAGGGCTGACAATGGGCATCCCTGTCTTATGGATCTTGTTAATTTAAAAGCTTGTGTTAAAAACCCATTGCACTTTATTTTTGTCATAGCTCCCTTGTATAAAATTTTCACCCATTTTATAAAATTCTCACCAAACCCAAACCCTTTTAAGATATCAAATAAAAACTGGTGTTCTACTCTGTCAAAAGCTTTTTCAAAATCCAAGCTTATAATAAAACCATTCATATTTTTTTCGTTAATATATCTTATTGCATCCTTTATACTTATAGTTGTGTCCGCTATATCCCTTCCCTTCACTCCATATACTTGGTTAGTCTTTATTATTTTCGGCATAACTTCTTTTAATCTGTTTGCTAAAATCTTTGATAATATTTTTAAATCTGTATTCAGCATAGTGATTGGTCTGAAATTTTTTAGGTCTGTTTTATCTCCCTTTTTCTTATAAATTATTCTCATTAACCCCATTCCCATTCTAGTGCTTAATTCTCCTTTACTAAAAACATCATCATAAACATCCTTTAAAATGTCAATCAAAACCTCTTTAAAAGCTATATAAAATTCACTCCCTAAGCCATCAATCCCTGGACTTTTTTTCCTATTTAACTCACTTATTGCATTTTCTATTTCTTCTTTCCTTATCTCCATTTCACATTCCTTTTTATCCTCCTCCCCTACCTTCGCTTTTAGCTGTCCCAATAATTCCTGCTTTTCCTCCTCCCGCACCCCCTCAGCACTAAACAATCCCTCGTAATATTCTTTCACTACATATAATATTCCCTCATTGTCCCCTACCACCACCCCATCTTTCCTTCTTATCTCCTTAATCATCCCCGCCTTTGCTCTACTTCTTTCTAAATTAAAGAAAAATTTTGTACATTTTTCACCCTCCATTGTGTATTTCGCCTTACTTCTTAGCCTCGCCCCCTCGTATTTTCCCTCCTCCATTTCCTTCAACCTGCCTTCTAATTCTTTTATTTTTTGTATATCTTTATCACATTTATTTAGTTCTTCTTCTAATTTTTCTTTAATTTTTTTCTCATTATACCTCTTGCTTTTTTGTATTATTTTGCAGTATTTTATCGTAAATTTTTTAATTAAAAACTTCACATTCTCCCACCATATTCTGATATCTTCTCCATGCATCCCATTTCCTTTTTCTTTCTCAATAATCTCCTTAATACGTAAAACGTAATCTTCATTTTTTAAAATCTCTGTGTTTAAAACCCATACCCCTGGCCCTCTTTTCAATGACCCCCAATCTATTTTAACCAAAACTAGCTTATGGTCACTCAGACTTGTTTCTTCATACTTAATATCCCCAATAAAATCCTCAATATTTCTTGTACATAAAATAAAATCAATTCTTGATCTACAAATAAAGTTCCCCACCAACTGTCTTCTTGAGAATTCTTTCTTTTTCTCATTTCTTTCTCTCCACACGTCAATGCAATTATTTTCTTCCATTAAAAGTTTCAGCTCCTTTCTACCCACATCCGACTTAAAAACCATTCCCTCCCCCATATCCAATTTACTAAAAACTGTATTAAAATCCCCCAATAAGATGACCTCATTATGCTTCTTTAAAAAAGCCCTTAAGACATTAAAAAACTCCTTCTTTTCTTTATCTTCTGTTGGTGCATGTACGTTAACTATTATCACAGTCTTCTCATCATACTTCAGTTCAATAGCCATACACTTCCCCTCACCATCCTTATATATTATTTTACCAAGGATCCCTCTATTTTCTTTAATTAGAAAAGCAACCCCTCTCCCCATTCTCCCATCACCATTATTATATAGAATCTCCCCTCCCCATCTTTCTCTTATCTTATTCATAAAATCATCCCTCCAATTTGTTTCTTGTAGTAAAATCAGGTCTTCCCCTTTACACATTTCCACCACCTTTTCAAATTTTCTAACATTCAAAAGTCCCCTCGCATTAAAAGTGACAGTCTTTAAAAGCATTAGACATATAAAAACATTTAAAATACCCATAAAATTAGTCCATGTCCTCCAACCCTGTCAAAACTTCAAATTTGTTCTTACTTTCAATCTCGGTTTCCTTCAACACCTTCTTTCTTGCAGTCTCTATGTTTGGTACAACCCTTAGAGATCTCCTTCGCTTCGGTACCTTTGTGTGTGCTTCTTTTGTTCCCTCTTGTTCCTTTTCCTCTCCCAGTTCTTTGCTCCTCTGCTCCTCATCCTCCCGATTGTCCCAATCCTGTGGTAGACCTTCCAAATTCACCATTTGCGAGCATAAATTAATTTCCTGCTGTGCCTCGCTCAAATCCTCATTTCTTTGTTCCTTCCTCTCTGCGTTATTTAAAATGCTTTGCAAACTGTCAGTTAAAACCATTTGTGTCCATTCTTCACCCTCATTACGTGTTTCCATTCTTTGATCGTTGCAATCATCCCTCTGTTCCGACCCTGTTTCTTCTCGTATGTTAAGTTCCTCTTCCCGTTGTCCGCTGTCTCCCCCATGCATCTGTCCGCTCACCTGCCGTTCTCCTCCGCTCTGCATCCAACATTCACATTTATCCAATGCCAGTTTGCAATCCGGGCACATCACAGCATTGCAGTTTCTCGCAAAATGGCCCCTCTCCCCACATTTAAAGCACGTAAAGGCAGGGCAATCTTTAACCACATGGTCCGGGCTCATGCACAGTCGACAGGTTTTAACCTGGTGACTGTGCATCACCCGGAAATATTGTGGACCCTCCGCCGTCTCAATTTTTGTGCTGTACGGGAGAGAGGGCACCTCCCTCGGAAACCGTGTTTTGACGAACCTCGTCCCATCTTCAATGTTCGTGCCCGGATATACTCTTCTTTTAATTTTTGAGATAGGGGAAACCCCCCATCCCTCTAGTTTATTTAAAATCTCTCTATCGTCCAGGTAAGCTGGCAGATGCATGAAGGAGACAACGTAGTCTCTGTTCTGCAGCCTTTTTACTTCACAGTCCGTTCCATTAATCGTTATGCCATCCATTAAAAACTCTGTCTCTTCTTCACTCTCCAATGTCACTTCATATTCCTTATTCTGTTTAGGTCTTACCGCCAATATTTTGCCTTCCCCAATCCGTTCCGAAATTGCTTTGATAATATCCATCGCTCTTAAATCCTTCAGTCCTTCCACATCAATTGTAACCGTCGCTTCTTTCAAGTATTCCCTCTCTTTCCTTGCCTCTTTATCCATTTGAAATCTTTCTCGTTGCCGTTGTCCTTGTCCATTGTCATTTCCTTGCCGTGTTTCGTCCGCCATATCCAGTTCCTTTGCCGTTTTATCCGTCCGTAAAAAGAAAACTCACGCCCAAAAATCCCCCCCAAACAGCGATCGCTGCTGGGAGGAATAAACTACAAAAAAATAAATGAAAAACTATCCAAAAAAACACTAAAACTTAAACAAACAAAACGAAAATAAACACAGAATGAAGGAGAGCCTTTCTCTCCAAACTGCTGCCAACCACTTCCTGTTGCTCTCTAGCGCCTCAGGTGGCGGTATGGATGGTAGCGCATCCTGACAGGTTCAATCAGGCCAGCGGAATGTGCTACCACCTCCATAAATGAGGTCAAATTCATCATTAAGGTAGGGAATTAATGACCACAGAAAGTCAGGAGGCCAGTTTAATGCCTCATGCGAAGGATGCTCCTTTTTACAGGTGCCGGATTAAGGTTTCAGAAAAACATTTGCTCCTTTCCACAGCCTGGAATCTGCCTCGTTGTATGAGGACGTTTGATCCCATAGGTACATGTCAGGGAAAGAGCCCTCCCTGCTGGCCAGACTAGTTTTTCACAAAGTGTCCCCCAAACCATGCACAGAGCAGGCTCGGGCCTGCTTAGCTTTGGAGATTAACCAGAATCTGACTACTGCAAGTAACATCTGAACTTTTAACTTTGTGGTTGAATGAAGCTGCTCTGATAGAGGGGTAGCGCATCCTGACAGGTTCAATCAGCCAGCGGAATGTGCTACCACCTCCATAAATGAGGTCAAATTCATCATTAAGGTAGGGAATTAATGACCACAGAGAGTCAGGAGGCCAGTTTAATGCCTCATCCGAAGGACACTCATTTTTACATGGGTTGATTTAATGCTTCATCAAAAGCCTTACAGCGCAGAAGTCATTTTTGTATATTTGGACTTTTGGAACCTAAAGTACATATCAGGGAATGAGCAACCCCTGCTGGCTGGACTAAAACTATCTCCCGCAGGAAGCTAGTTTTCCACAAAGGGTCTCCCATCCATGTACAGAACCGGCTTGGCCCTGTTTAGCTTTGGAGATTAACCATAATCTGACTACTGCAAGCAACAGTTGAACTTGTTCTGTTTTGGTTGAATGAAGCTGCTCTGTTCAATCAGGCCAGCGGAATGTGCTACCACCTCCATAAATGAGGTCAAATTCATCATTAAGGTAGGGAATTAATGACCACAGAAAGTCAGGAGGCCAGTTTAATGCCTCATGCGAAGGATGCTCCTTTTTACAGGTGCCGGATTAAGGTTTCAGAAAAACATTTGCTCCTTTCCACAGCCTGGAATCTGCCTCGTTGTATTAGGACGTTTGATCCCATAGGTACATGTCAGGGAAAGAGCACCCCCTGCTGGTGGGACTAGTTTTTCACAAAGGTAGCGCAACCTGCCAGGCTCTATAAGGCCGGCAGATTGCGCTACCACCTCCATAAATGAGGTCAAATTCATCATTAAGGTAGGGAATTAATGACCACAGAAAGTCAGGAGGCCTGTTTAATGCCTCATCCGAAGGACACTCATTTTTACATGGGGCGATTTAATGCTTCATCAAAAGCTTTACACTGCAGAAGTCATTTTTGTATATTTGGACTTTTGGAACCTAAAGTACATATCAGGGAATGAGCAACCCCTGCTGGGTGGACTGAAACTATCTCCCGCAGGAAGCTAGATTTCCACGAAGAGTCCCCCATCCTTGCACAGAGCAGGGTCAGGCCTGCTTAGTTTTAGAGAGTAACCAGAATCTGACTACGGCAAGCAACAGTTGAACTTGTTCTGTTTCGTTTGAATGAAGCTGCTCTGATAGAGGGGTAGCGCATCCTGACAGGTTCAATCAGGCCAGCGGAATGTGCTACCACCTCCATAAATGAGGTCAAATTCATCATTAAGGTAGGGAATTAATGACCACAGAAAGTCAGGAGGCCAGTTTAATGCCTCTTGCGAAGGACACTCCTTTTTACTGGGGCCGGATTAAGGTTTCATAAAAACATTTGCTCCTTTTCACGGCCTGGAATCTGCCTCGTTGTATTAGGATGTTTGATCCAATAGGTACATTTCAGGGAAAGAGCCCCCCCTGCTGGCCATACTAGTTTTTCACAAAGGAAGCGCAACCTGCCAAGCTCTATAAGGCCGGCTGAATGCATTACCACCTCCATAAATGAGGTCAAATTCATCATTAAGGTAGGGAATTAATGACCACAGAAAGTCAGGAGGCCTGTTTAATGCCTCATCCGAAGGACACTCATTTTTACATGGGGCGATTTAATGCTTCATCAAAAGCCTTACAGCGCAGAAGTCATTTTTGTATATTTGGACTTTTGGAACCTAAAGTACATATCAGGGAATGAGCAACCCCTGCTGGCTGGACTAAAACTATCTCATGCAGGAAGATAGTTTACCACAAAGTGTCCCCCATCCATGCACAGACCAGGCTCTGGCCTGCTTAGCTTTAGAGAGTAACCAGAATCTGACTACTGCAAGCAACAGTTGAACTTGTTTTGCTTCGGTTGAATGAAGCTGCTCTGATAGAGGGGTAGCGCATCCTGACAGGTTCAATCAGCCAGCGGAATGTGCTACCACCTCCATAAATGAGGTCAAATTCATCATTAAGGTAGGGAATTAATGACCACAGAAAGTCAGGAGGCCAGTTTAATGCCTTATGCGAAGGATGCTCCTTTTTACAGGAGCCGGATTAAGGTTTCAGAAAAACATTTGCTCCTTTCAACAGCCTGGAATCTGCCTCGTTGTACTAGGACGTTTGATCCCATAGGTACATGTCAGGGAAAGAGCACCCCCTGCTGGTGGGACTAGTTTTTCACAAAGGTAGCGCAACCTGCCAGGCTCTATAAGGCCGGCAGATTGCGCTACCACCTTCATAAATGAGGTCAAATTCATCATTAAGGTAGGGAATTAATGACCACAGAAAGTCAGGAGGCCTGTTTAATGCCTCATCCGAAGGACACTCATTTTTACATGGGTTGATTTAATGCTTCATCAAAAGCCTTACAGCGCAGAAGTCATTTTTGTATATTTGGACTTTTGGAACCTAAAGTACATATCAGGGAATGAGCAACCCCTGCTGGCTGGACTAAAACTATCTCCCGCAGGAAGCTAGTTTTCCACAAAGGGTCTCCCATCCATGTACAGAACCGGCTTGGCCCTGTTTAGCTTTGGAGATTAACCATAATCTGACTACTGCAAGCAACAGTTGAACTTGTTCTGTTTTGGTTGAATGAAGCTGCTCTGATAGAGGGGTAGCGCATCCTGACAGGTTCAATCAGGCCAGCGGAATGTGCTACCACCTCCATAAATGAGGTCAAATTCATCATTAAGGTAGGGAATTAATGACCACAGAAAGTCAGGAGGCCAGTTTAATGCTTCATGCGAAGGATGCTCCTTTTTACAGGTGCCGGATTAAGGTTTCAGAAAAACATTTGCTCCTTTCCACAGCCTGGAATCTGCCTCGTTGTATTAGGACGTTTGATCCCATAGGTACATGTCAGGGAAAGAGCACCCCCTGCTGGTGGGACTAGTTTTTCACAAAGGTAGCGCAACCTGCCAGGCTCTATAAGGCCGGCAGATTGCGCTACCACCTCCATAAATGAGGTCAAATTCATCATTAAGGTAGGGAATTAATGACCACAGAAAGTCAGGAGGCCTGTTTAATGCCTCATCCGAAGGACACTCATTTTTACATGGGGCGATTTAATGCTTCATCAAAAGCTTTACACTGCAGAAGTCATTTTTGTATATTTGGACTTTTGGAACCTAAAGTACATATCAGGGAATGAGCAACCCCTGCTGGGTGGACTGAAACTATCTCCCGCAGGAAGCTAGATTTCCACGAAGAGTCCCCCATCCTTGCACAGAGCAGGGTCAGGCCTGCTTAGCTTTAGAGAGTAACCAGAATCTGACTACGGCAAGCAACAGTTGAACTTGTTCTGTTTCGTTTGAATGAAGCTGCTCTGATAGAGGGGTAGCGCATCCTGACAGGTTCAATCAGGCCAGCGGAATGTGCTACCACCTCCATAAATGAGGTCAAATTCATCATTAAGGTAGGGAATTAATGACCACAGAAAGTCAGGAGGCCAGTTTAATGCCTCTTGCGAAGGACACTCCTTTTTACTGGGGCCGGATTAAGGTTTCATAAAAACATTTGCTCCTTTTCACGGCCTGGAATATGCCTCGTTGTATTAGGATGTTTGATTCAATAGGTACATTTCAGGGAAAGAGCCCCCCCTGCTGGCCATACTAGTTTTTCACAAAGGAAGCGCAACCTGCCAAGCTCTATAAGGCCGGCTGAATGCATTACCACCTCCATAAATGAGGTCAAATTCATCATTAAGGTAGGGAATTAATGACCACAGAAAGTCAGGAGGCCTGTTTAATGCCTCATCCGAAGGACACTCATTTTTACATGGGGCGATTTAATGCTTCATCAAAAGCCTTACAGCGCAGAAGTCATTTTTGTATATTTGGACTTTTGGAACCTAAAGTACATATCAGGGAATGAGCAACCCCTGCTGGCTGGACTAAAACTATCTCCCGCAGGAAGCTAGTTTTCCACAAAGGGTCTCCCATCCATGTACAGAACAGGCTTGGCCCTGTTTAGCTTTGGAGATTAACCATAATCTGACTACTGCAAGCAACAGATGAACTTGTTCTGTTTTGGTTGAATGAAGCTGCTCTGATAGAGGGGTAGCGCATCCTGACAGGTTCAATCAGGCCAGCGGAATGTGCTACCACCTCCATAAATGAGGTCAAATTCATCATCAAGGTAGGGAATTAATGACCACAGAAAGTCAGGAGGCCAGTTTAATGCCTCTTGCGAAGGACACTCCTTTTTATTGGGGCCGAATTAAGGTTTCATAAAAACATTTGCTCCTTTTCACGGCCTGGAATCTGCCTCGTTGTATTATGACGTTTGATCCCATAGGTACATGTCAGGGAAAGAGCACCCCCTGCTGGTTTGACTAGTTTTTCACAAAGGTAGCGCAACCTGCCAGGCTATATAAGGCCGGCAGATTACGCCACCAACTCCATGAATGAGGTCAAATTCATCATTAAGGTAGGGAATTAATGACCACAGAAAGTCAGGAGGCCTGTTTAAGGCCTCATCCGAAGGACACTCATTTTTACATGGGGCGATTTAATGCTTCATCAAAAGCCTTACACTGCAGAAGTCATTTTTGTATATTTGGACTTTTGGAACCTAAAGTACATATCATGGAATGAGCAGCCCCTGCTGACTGGACTAAAACTATCTCCCGCAGGCAACTAGTTTTCCACAAAGGGTCTCCCATCCATGAAGAGAACAGAATTGGCCCTGTTTAGCTTTGGAGATTAACCAGAATCTGACTACTGCAAGTAACATCTGAACTTTTAACTTTGTGGTTGAATGAAGCTGCTCTGATAGAGGGGTAGCGCATCCTGACAGGTTCAATCAGCCAGCGGAATGTGCTACCACCTCCATAAATGAGGTCAAATTCATCATTAAGGTAGGGAATTAATGACCACAGAGAGTCAGGAGGCCAGTTTAATGCCTCATGCGAAGGATGCTCCTTTTTACAGGTGCCGGATTAAGGTTTCAGAAAAACATTTGCTCCTTTCCACAGCCTGGAATCTGCCTCGTTGTATTAGGACGTTTGATCCCATAGGTACATGTCAGGGAAAGAGCACCCCCTGCTGGTGGGACTAGTTTTTCACAAAGGTAGCGCAACCTGCCAGACTCTATAAGGCCGGCAGATTGCGCTACCACCTCCATAAATGAGGTCAAATTCATCATTAAGGTAGGGAATTAATGACCACAGAAAGTCAGGAGGCCTGTTTAATGCCTCATCCGAAGGACACTCATTTTTACATGGGGCTATTTAATGCTTCATCAAAAGCCTTACAGCGCAGAAGTCATTTTTGTATATTTGGAGTTTTGGAACCTAAAGTACATATCAGGGAATGAGCAACCCCTGCTGGCTGGACTAAAACTATCTCATGCAGGAAGATAGTTTACCACAAAGTGTCCCCCATCCATGCACAGACCAGGCTCTGGCCTGCTTAGCTTTAGAGAGTAACCAGAATCTGACTACTGCAAGCAACAGTTGAACTTGTTTTGCTTCGGTTGAATGAAGCTGCTCTGATAGAGGGGTAGCGCATCCTGACAGGTTCAATCAGCCAGCAGAATGTGCTACCACCTCCATAAATGAGGTCAAATTCATCATTAAGGTAGGGAATTAATGACCACAGAAAGTCAGGAGGCCAGTTTAATGCCTTATGTGAAGGATGCTCCTTTTTACAGGAGCCGGATTAAGGTTTCAGAAAAACATTTGCTCCTTTCCACAGCCTGGAATCTGCCTCGTTGTACTAGGACGTTTGATCCCATAGGTACATGTCAGGGAAAGAGCACCCCCTGCTGGTGGGACTAGTTTTTCACAAAGGTAGCGCAACCTGCCAGGCTCTATAAGGCCGGCAGATTGCGCTACCACCTCCATAAATGAGGTCAAATTCATCATTAAGGTAGGGAATTAATGACCACAGAAAGTCAGGAGGCCTGTTTAATGCCTCATCCGAAGGACACTCATTTTTACATGGGTTGATTTAATGCTTCATCAAAAGCCTTACAGCGCAGAAGTCATTTTTGTATATTTGGACTTTTGGAACCTAAAGTACATATCAGGGAATGAGCAACCCCTGCTGGCTGGACTAAAACTATCTCCCGCAGGAAGCTAGATTTCCACGAAGAGTCCCCCATCCTTGCACAGAGCAGGGTCAGGCCTGCTTAGCTTTAGAGAGTAACCAGAATCTGACTACAGCAAGCAACAGTTGAACTTGTTCTGTTTCGTTTGAATGAAGCTGCTCTGATAGAGGGGTAGCGCATCCTGACAGGTTCAATCAGGCCAGCGGAATGTGCTACCACCTCCATAAATGAGGTCAAATTCATCATCAAGGTAGGGAATTAATGACCACAGAAAGTCAGGAGGCCAGTTTAATGCCTCTTGCGAAGGACACTCCTTTTTATTGGGGCCGAATTAAGGTTTCATAAAAACATTTGCTCCTTTTCACGGCCTGGAATCTGCCTCGTTGTATTATGACGTTTGATCCCATAGGTACATGTCAGGGAAAGAGCACCCCCTGCTGGTGGGACTAGTTTTTCACAAAGGTAGCGCAACCTGCCAGGCTCTATAAGGCCGGCAGATTGCGCTACCACCTCCATAAATGAGGTCAAATTCATCATTAAGGTAGGGAATTAATGACCACAGAAAGTCAGGAGGCCTGTTTAATGCCTCATCCGAAGGACACTCATTTTTACAGGTGCCGGATTAAGGTTTCAGAAAAACATTTGCTCCTTTCCACAGCCTGGAATCTGCCTCGTTGTATTAGGACGTTTGATCCCATAGGTACATGTCAGGGAAAGAGCACCCCCTGCTGGTTTGACTAGTTTTTCACAAAGGTAGCGCAACCTGCCAGGCTATATAAGGCCGGCAGATTACGTCACCAACTCCATGAATGAGGTCAAATTCATCATTAAGGTAGGGAATTAATGACCACAGAAAGTCAGGAGGCCTGTTTAAGGCCTCATCCGAAGGACACTCATTTTTACATGGGGCGATTTAATGCTTCATCAAAAGCCTTACACTGCAGAAGTCATTTTTGTATATTTGGACTTTTGGAACCTAAAGTACATATCATGGAATGAGCAACCCCTGCTGACTGGACTAAAACTACCTCCCGCAGGCAACTAGTTTTCCACAAAGGGTCTCCCATCCATGTAGAGAACAGAATTGGCCCTGTTTAGCTTTGGAGATTAACCATAATCTGACTACTGCAAATAACAGTTGAACTTTTGACTTTGTGGTTGAATGAAGCTGCTCTGATAGAGGGGTAGCGTATCCTGACAGGTTCAATCAGGCAAGCGGAATGTGCTACCACCTCCATAAATGCGGTCAAATTCATCATTACGGTAGGGAATTAATGACCACAGAAAGTCAGGAGGCTAGTTTAATGCCTCTTGCGAAGGACACTCCTTTTTACTGGGGCCGGATTAAGGTTTCAGAAAAACATTTGCTCCTTTCCACAGCCTGGAATCTGCCTCGTTGTATTAGGACGTTTGATCCCATAGGTACATGTCAGGGAAAGAGCCCCTCCTGCTGGCCAGACTAGTTTTTCACAAAGTGTCCCCCATCCATGCACAGACCAGGCTCTGGCCTGCTTAGCTTTAGAGAGTAACCAGAATCTGACTACTGCAAGCAACAGTTGAACTTGTTTTGCTTCGGTTGAATGAAGCTGCTCTGATAGAGGGGTAGCGCATCCTGACAGGTTCAATCAGCCATTAGAATGTGCTACCACCTCCATAAATGAGGTCAAATTCATCATTAAGGTAGGGAATTAATGACCACAGAAAGTCAGGAGGCCAGTTTAATGCCTTATGTGAAGGATGCTCCTTTTTACAGGAGCCGGATTAAGGTTTCAGAAAAACATTTGCTCCTTTCCACAGCCTGGAATCTGCCTCGTTGTACTAGGACGTTTGATCCCATAGGTACATGTCAGGGAAAGAGCACCCCCTGCTGGTGGGACTAGTTTTTCACAAAGGTAGCGCAACCTGCCAGGCTCTATAAGGCCGGCAGATTGCGCTACCACCTCCATAAATGAGGTCAAATTCATCATTAAGGTAGGGAATTAATGACCACAGAAAGTCAGGAGGCCTGTTTAATGCCTCATCCGAAGGACACTCATTTTTACATGGGTTGATTTAATGCTTCATCAAAAGCCTTACAGCGCAGAAGTCATTTTTGTATATTTGGACTTTTGGAACCTAAAGTACATATCAAGGAATGAGCAACCCCTGCTGGCTGGACTAAAACTATCTCCCGCAGGAAGTTAGTTTTCCACAAAGGGTCTCCCATCCATGTACAGAACCGGCTTGGCCCTGTTTAGCTTTGGAGATTAACCATAATCTGACTACTGCAAGCAACAGTTGAACTTGTTCTGTTTTGGTTGAATGAAGCTGCTCTGATAGAGGGGTAGCGCATCCTGACAGGTTCAATCAGGCCAGCGGAATGTGCTACCACCTCCATAAATGAGGTCAAATTCATCATTAAGGTAGGGAATTAAGGACCACAGAAAGTCAGGAGGCCAGTTTAATGCCTCATGCGAAGGATGCTCCTTTTTACAGGTGCCGGATTAAGGTTTCAGAAAAACATTTGCTCCTTTCCACAGCCTGGAATCTGCCTCGTTGTATTAGGACGTTTGATCCCATAGGTACATGTCAGGGAAAGAGCACCCCCTGCTGGTGGGACTAGTTTTTCACAAAGGTAGCGCAACCTGCCAGGCTCTATAAGGCCGGCAGATTGCGCTACCACCTCCATAAATGAGGTCAAATTCATCATTAAGGTAGGGAATTAATGACCACAGAAAGTCAGGAGGCCTGTTTAATGCCTCATCCGAAGGACACTCATTTTTACATGGGGCGATTTAGTGCTTCATCAAAAGCCTTACACTGCAGAAGTCATTTTTGTATATTTGGACTTTTGGAACCTAAAGTACATATCAGGGAATGAGCAACCCCTGCTGGCTGGACTAAAACTATCTCCCGCAGGAAACTAGTTTTCCACAAAGGGTCTTCCATCCATGTAGAGAACAGAATTGGCCCTGTTTAGCTTTGGAGATTAACCATAATCTGACTACTGCAAATAACAGTTGAACTTTTGACTTTGTGGTTGAATGAAGCTGCTCTGATAGAGGGGTAGCGTATCCTGACAGGTTCAATCAGGCAAGCGGAATGTGCTACCACCTCCATAAATGCGGTCAAATTCATCATTACGGTAGGGAATTAATGACCACAGAAAGTCAGGAGGCTAGTTTAATGCCTCTTGCGAAGGACACTCCTTTTTACTGGGGCCGGATTAAGGTTTCAGAAAAACATTTGCTCCTTTCCACAGCCTGGAATCTGCCTCGTTGTATTAGGACGTTTGATCCCATAGGTACATGTCAGGGAAAGAGCCCCCCCTGCTGGCCAGACTAGTTTTTCACAAAGTGTCCCCCAAACCATGCACAGAGCAGGCTTGGGCCTGCTTAGCTTTGGAGATTAACCAGAATCTGACTACTGCAAGTAACATCTGAACTTTTAACTTTGTGGTTGAATGAAGCTGCTCTGATAGAGGGGTAGCGCATCCTGACAGGTTCAATCAGCCAGCGGAATGTGCTACCACCTCCATAAATGAGGTCAAATTCATCATTAAGGTAGGGAATTAATGACCACAGAAAGTCAGGAGGCCTGTTTAATGCCTCATCCGAAGGACACTCATCTTTACATGGGGCGATTTAATGCTTCATCAAAAGCCTTACACTGCAGAAGTCATTTTTGTATATTTTGACTTTTGGAACCTAAAGTACATATCAGGGAATGAGCAACCCCTGCTGGCTGGACTAAAACTATCTACCGCAGGAAGCTAGTTTTTCACAAAGTGTCCCCCATCCATACACAGAGCAGGCTCAGGGCTGCTTAGCTTTAGAGAGTAACCAGAATCTGACTACTGCAAGCAACAGTTGAACTTGTTCTGTTTCGGTTGAATGAAGCTGCTCTGATAGAGGGGTAGCGTATCCTGACAGGTTCAATCAGGCCAGCGGAATGTGCTACCACCTCCATAAATGAGGTCAAATTCATCATTAAGGTAGGGAATTAATGACCACAGAAAGTCAGGAGGCCAGTTTAATGCCTTATGCAAAGGATGCTCCTTTTTACAGGTGCCGGATTAAGGTTTCAGAAAAACATTTGCTCCTTTCCACAGCCTGGAATCTGCCTCGTTGTATTAGGACGTTTGATCCCATAGGTACATGTCAGGGAAAGAGCACCCCCTGCTGGTGGGACTAGTTTTTCACAAAGGTAGCGCAACCTGCCAGGCTCTACAAGGCCGGCAGATTGCGCTACCACCTCCATAAATGAGGTCAAATTCATCATTAAGGTAGGGAATTAATGACCACAGAAAGTCAGGAGGCCAGTTTAATGCCTCATCCGAAGGACACTCATTTTTACATGGGGCGATTTAATGCTTCATCAAAAGCTTTACACTGCAGAAGTCATTTTTGAATATTTGGACTTTTGGAACCTAAAGTACATATCAGGGAATGAGCAACCCCTGCTGGCTGGACTGAAACTATCTCCTGCAGGAAGCTAGATTTCCACAAAGAGTCCCCCATCCTTGCACAGAGCAGGGTCAGGCCTGCTTAGCTTTAGAGAGTAACCAGAATCTGACTATGGCAAGCAATAGTTGAACTTGTTCTGTTTCGGTTGAATGAAGCTGCTCTGATAGAGGGGTAGCGCATCCTGACAGGTTCAATCAGGCCAGCGGAATGTGCTACCACCTCCATAAATGAGGTCAAATTCATCATAAAAGGAAGGGAATTAATGACCACAGAAAGTCAGGAGGCCAGTTTAATGCCTCTTGCGAAGGACACTCCTTTTTACTGGGGCCGGATTAAGGTTTCATAAAAACATTTGCTCCTTTTCACGGCCTGGAATCTGCCTCGTTGTATTAGGATGTTTGATCCAATAGGTACATTTCAGGGAAAGAGCCCCCCCTGCTGGCCAGACTAGTTTTTCACAAAGGAAGCACAACCTGCCAAGCTCTATAAGGCCGGCTGAATGCATTACCACCTCCATTAATGAGGTCAAATTCATCATTAAGGTAGGGAATTAATGACCACAGAAAGTCAGGAGGCCAGTTTAAGGCCTCATGCGAAGGACGCTCCTTTTTACAGGTGCCGGATTAAGGTTTCAGAAAAACATTTGCTCCTTTCCACAGCCTGGAATCTGCCTCGTTGTATTAGGACTTTTGATCCCATAGGTACATGTCAGGGAAAGAGCACCCCCTGCTGGTTTGACTAGTTTTTCACAAAGGTAGCGCAACCTGCCAGGCTATATAAGGCCGGCAGATTACGCTACCACCTCCATGAATGAGGTCAAATTCATCATTAAGGTAGGGAATTAATGACCACAGAAAGTCAGGAGGCCTGTTTAATGCCTCATCCGAAGGACACTCATCTTTACATGGGGCGATTTAATGCTTCATCAAAAGCCTTACACTGCAGAAGTCATTTTTGTATATTTTGACTTTTGGAACCTAAAGTACATATCAGGGAATGAGCAACCCCTGCTGGCTGGACTAAAACTATCTACCGCAGGAAGCTAGTTTTTCACAAAGTGTCCCCCATCCATACACATAGCAGGCTCGGGGCTGCTTAGCTTTAGAGAGTAACCAGAATCTGACTACTGCAAGCAACAGTTGAACTTGTGCTGTTTCGGTTGAATGAAGCTGCTCTGATAGAGGGGTAGCGTATCCTGACAGGTTCAATCAGGCCAGCGGAATGTGCTACCACCTCCATAAATGAGGTCAAATTCATCATTAAGGTAGGGAATTAATGACCACAGAAAGTCAGGAGGCCAGTTTAATGCCTTATGCAAAGGATGCTCCTTTTTACAGGTGCCGGATTAAGGTTTCAGAAAAACATTTGCTCCTTTCCACAGCCTGGAATCTGCCTCGTTGTATTAGGACGTTTGATCCCATAGGTACATGTCAGGGAAAGAGCACCCCCTGCTGGTGGGACTAGTTTTTCACAAAGGTAGCGCAACCTGCCAGGCTCTATAAGGCCGGCAGATTGCGCTACCACCTCCATAAATGAGGTCAAATTCATCATTAAGGTAGGGAATTAATGACCACAGAAAGTCAGGAGGCCAGTTTAATGCCTCATCCGAAGGACACTCATTTTTACATGGGGCGATTTAATGCTTCATCAAAAGCTTTACACTGCAGAAGTCATTTTTGAATATTTGGACTTTTGGAACCTAAAGTACATATCAGGGAATGAGCAACCCCTGCTGGCTGGACTGAAACTATCTCCTGCAGGAAGCTAGATTTCCACGAAGAGTCCCCCATCCTTGCACAGAGCAGGGTCAGGCCTGCTTAGCTTTAGAGAGTAACCAGAATCTGACTACGGCAAGCAACAGTTGAACTTGTTCTGTTTCGGTTGAATGAAGCTGCTCTGATAGAGGGGTAGCGCATCCTGACAGGTTCAATCAGGCCAGCGGAATGTGCTACCACCTCCATAAATGAGGTCAAATTCATCATAAAAGGAAGGGAATTAATGACCACAGAAAGTCAGGAGGCCAGTTTAATGCCTCTTGCGAAGGACACTCCTTTTTACTGGGGCCGGATTAAGGTTTCATAAAAACATTTGCTCCTTTTCACGGCCTGGAATCTGCCTCGTTGTATTATGACGTTTGATCCCATAGGTACATTTCAGGGAAAGAGCACCCCCTGCTGGTGGGACTAGTTTTTCACAAAGGTAGCGCAACCTGCCAGGCTCTATAAGGCCGGCAGATTGCGCTACCACCTCCATAAATGAGGTCAAATTCATCATTAAGGTAGGGAATTAATGACCACAGAAAGTCAGGAGGCCTGTTTAATGCCTCATCCGAAGGACACTCATTTTTACATGGGGCGATTTAGTGCTTCATCAAAAGCCTTACACTGCAGAAGTCATTTTTGTATATTTGGACTTTTGGAACCTAAAGTACATATCAGGGAATGAGCAACCCCTGCTGGCTGGACTAAAACTATCTCCCGCAGGAAACTAGTTTTCCACAAAGGGTCTCCCATCCATGTAGAGAACAGAATTGGCCCTGTTTAGCTTTGGAGATTAACCATAATCTGACTACTGCAAATAACAGTTGAACTTTTGACTTTGTGGTTGAATGAAGCTGCTCTGATAGAGGGGTAGCGTATCCTGACAGGTTCAATCAGGCAAGCGGAATGTGCTACCACCTCCATAAATGCGGTCAAATTCATCATTACGGTAGGGAATTAATGACCACAGAAAGTCAGGAGGCTAGTTTAATGCCTCTTGCGAAGGACACTCCTTTTTACTGGGGCCGGATTAAGGTTTCAGAAAAACATTTGCTCCTTTCCACAGCCTGGAATCTGCCTCGTTGTATTAGGACGTTTGATCCCATAGGTACATGTCAGGGAAAGAGCCCCCCCTGCTGGCCAGACTAGTTTTTCACAAAGTGTCCCCCAAACCATGCACAGAGCAGGCTCGGGCCTGCTTAGCTTTGGAGATTAACCAGAATCTGACTACTGCAAGTAACATCTGAACTTTTAACTTTGTGGTTGAATGAAGCTGCTCTGATAGAGGGGTAGCGCATCCTGACAGGTTCAATCAGCCAGCGGAATGTGCTACCACCACCATAAATGAGGTCAAATTCATCATTAAGGTAGGGAATTAATGACCACAGAAAGTCAGGAGGCCTGTTTAATGCCTCATCCGAAGGACACTCATCTTTACATGGGGCGATTTAATGCTTCATCAAAAGCCTTACACTGCAGAAGTCATTTTTGTATATTTTGACTTTTGGAACCTAAAGTACATATCAGGGAATGAGCAACCCCTGCTGGCTGGACTAAAACTATCTACCGCAGGAAGCTAGTTTTTCACAAAGTGTCCCCCATCCATACACATAGCAGGCTCGGGGCTGCTTAGCTTTAGAGAGTAACCAGAATCTGACTACTGCAAGCAACAGTTGAACTTGTTCTGTTTCGGTTGAATGAAGCTGCTCTGATAGAGGGGTAGCGTATCCTGACAGGTTCAATCAGGCCAGCGGAATGTGCTACCACCTCCATAAATGAGGTCAAATTCATCATTAAGGTAGGGAATTAATGACCACAGAAAGTCAGGAGGCCAGTTTAATGCCTTATGCAAAGGATGCTCCTTTTTACAGGTGCCGGATTAAGGTTTCAGAAAAACATTTGCTCCTTTCCACAGCCTGGAATCTGCCTCGTTGTATTAGGACGTTTGATCCCATAGGTACATGTCAGGGAAAGAGCACCCCCTGCTGGTGGGACTAGTTTTTCACAAAGGTAGCGCAACCTGCCAGGCTCTATAAGGCCGGCTGAATGCATTACCACCTCCATTAATGAGGTCAAATTCATCATTAAGGTAGGGAATTAATGACCACAGAAAGTCAGGAGGCCAGTTTAATGCCTCATGCGAAGGACGCTCCTTTTTACAGGTGCCGGATTAAGGTTTCAGAAAAACATTTGCTCCTTTCCACAGCCTGGAATCTGCCTCGTTGTATTAGGACGTTTGATCCCATAGGTACATGTCAGGGAAAGAGCACCCCCTGCTGGTGGGACTAGTTTTTCACAAAGGTAGCGCAACCTGCCAGACTCTATAAGGCCGACAGATTGCGCTACCACCTCCATAAATGAAGTCAAATTCATCATTAAGGTAGGGAATTAATGACCACAGAAAGTCAGGAGGCCTGATTAATGCCTCATCCGAAGGACACTCATTTTTACATGGGGCGATTTAATGCTTCATCAAAAGCCTTACAGCGCAGAAGTCATTTTTGAATATTTGGACTTTTGGAACCTAAAGTACATATCAGGGAATGAGCAACCCCTGCTGGCTGGACTAAAACTATCTCCCGCAGGAAGCTAGTTTTCCACAAAGGGTCTCCCATCCATGTACAGAACAGGCTTGGCCCTGTTTAGCTTTGGAGATTAGCCATAATCTGACTACTGCAAGCAACAGTTGAACTTGTTCTGTTTTGGTTGAATGAAGCTGCTCTGATAGAGGGGTAGCGCATCCTGACAGGTTCAATCAGGCCAGCGGAATGTGCTACCACCTCCATAAATGAGGTCAAATTCATCATCAAGGTAGGGAATTAATGACCACAGAAAGTCAGGAGGCCAGTTTAATGCCTCTTGCGAAGGACACTCCTTTTTATTGGGGCCGAATTAAGGTTTCATAAAAACATTTGCTCCTTTTCACGGCCTGGAATCTGCCTCGTTGTATTATGACGTTTGATCCCATAGGTACATGTCAGGGAAAGAGCACCCCCTGCTGGTGGGACTAGTTTTTCACAAAGGTAGCGCAACCTGCCAGGCTCTATAAGGCCGGCAGATTGCGCTACCACCTCCATAAATGAGGTCAAATTCATCATTAAGGTAGGGAATTAATGACCACAGAAAGTCAGGAGGCCTGTTTAATGCCTCATCCGAAGGACACTCATTTTTACATGGGGCGATTTAGTGCTTCATCAAAAGCCTTACACTGCAGAAGTCATTTTTGTATATTTGGACTTTTGGAACCTAAAGTACATATCAGGGAATGAGCAACCCCTGCTGGCTGGACTAAAACTATCTCCCGCAGGAAACTAGTTTTCCACAAAGGGTCTCCCATCCATGTAGAGAACAGAATTGGCCCTGTTTAGCTTTGGAGATTAACCATAATCTGACTACTGCAAATAACAGTTGAACTTTTGACTTTGTGGTTGAATGAAGCTGCTCTGATAGAGGGGTAGCGTATCCTGACAGGTTCAATCAGGCAAGCGGAATGTGCTACCACCTCCATAAATGCGGTCAAATTCATCATTACGGTAGGGAATTAATGACCACAGAAAGTCAGGAGGCTAGTTTAATGCCTCTTGCGAAGGACACTCCTTTTTACTGGGGCCGGATTAAGGTTTCAGAAAAACATTTGCTCCTTTCCACAGCCTGGAATCTGCCTCGTTGTATTAGAACGTTTGATCCCATAGGTACATGTCAGGGAAAGAGCCCCCCCTGCTGGCCAGACTAGTTTTTCACAAAGTGTCCCCCAAACCATGCACAGAGCAGGCTCGGGCCTGCTTAGCTTTGGAGATCAACCAGAATCTGACTACTGCAAGTAACATCTGAAGTTTTAACTTTGTGGTTGAATGAAGCTGCTCTGATAGAGGGGTAGCGCATCCTGACAGGTTCAATCAGCCAGCGGAATGTGCTACCACCTCCATAAATGAGGTCAAATTCATCATTAAGGTAGGGAATTAATGACCACAGAAAGTCAGGAGGCCTGTTTAATGCCTCATCCGAAGGACACTCCTTTTTACTGGGGCCGGATTAAGGTTTCAGAAAAACATTTGCTCCTTTCCACAGCCTGGATTCTGCCTCGTTGTATTAGGACGTTTGATCCCATAGGTACATGTCAGGGAAAGAGCACCCCCTGCTGGTGGGACTAGTTTTTCACAAAGGTAGCGCAACCTGCCAGACTCTATAAGGCCGGCAGATTGCGCTACCACCTCCATAAATGAGGTCAAATTCATCATTAAGGTAGGGAATTAATGACCACAGAAAGTCAGGAGGCCTGTTTAATGCCTCATCCGAAGGACACTCATTTTTACATGGGGCGATTTAATGCTTCATCAAAAGCCTTACAGCGCAGAAGTCATTTTTGTATATTTGGACTTTTGGAACCTAAAGTACATATCAGGGAATGAGCAACCCCTGCTGGCTGGACTAAAACTATCTCATGCAGGAAGATAGTTTACCACAAAGTGTCCCCCATCCATGCACAGACCAGGCTCTGGCCTGCTTAGCTTTAGAGAGTAACCAGAATCTGAATACTGCAAGCAACAGTTGAACTTGTTTTGCTTCAGTTGCATGAAGCTGCTCTGATAGAGGGGTAGCGCATCCTGACAGGTTCAATCAGCCAGCGGAATGTGCTACCACCTCCATAAATGAGGTCAAATTCATCATTAAGGTAGGGAATTAATGACCACAGAAAGTCAGGAGGCCAGTTTAATGCCTTATGCGAAGGATGCTCCTTTTTACAGGAGCCGGATTAAGGTTTCAGAAAAACATTTGCTCCTTTCCACAGCCTGGAATCTGCCTCGTTGTACTAGGACGTTTGATCCCATAGGTACATGTCAGGGAAAGAGCACCCCCTGCTGGTGGGACTAGTTTTTCACAAAGGTAGCGCAACCCGCCAGGCTCTATAAGGCCGGCAGATTGCGCTACCACCTCCATAAATGAGGTCAAATTCATCATTAAGGTAGGGAATTAATGACCACAGAAAGTCAGGAGGCCTGTTTAATGCCTCATCCGAAGGACACTCATTTTTACATGGGTTGATTTAATGCTTCATCAAAAGCCTTACAGCGCAGAAGTCATTTTTGTATATTTGGACTTTTGGAACCTAAAGTACATATCAGGGAATGAGCAACCCCTGCTGGCTGGACTAAAACTATCTCCCGCAGGAAGCTAGTTTTCCACAAAGGGTCTCCCATCCATGTACAGAACCGGCTTGGCCCTGTTTAGCTTTGGAGATTAACCATAATCTGACTACTGCAAGCAACAGTTGAACTTGTTCTGTTTTGGTTGAATGAAGCTGCTCTGATAGAGGGGTAGCGCATCCTGACAGGTTCAATCAGGCCAGCGGAATGTGCTACCACCTCCATAAATGAGGTCAAATTCATCATTAAGGTAGGGAATTAATGACCACAGAAAGTCAGGAGGCCAGTTTAATGCCTCATGCGAAGGATGCTCCTTTTTACAGGTGCCGGATTAAGGTTTCAGAAAAACATTTGCTCCTTTTCACGGCCTGGAATCTGCCTCGTTGTATTAGGATGTTTGATCCAATAGGTACATTTCAGGGAAAGAGCCCCCCCTGCTGGCCAGACTAGTTTTTCACAAAGGAAGCACAACCTGCCAAGCTCTATAAGGCCAGCGGAATGTGCTACCACCTCCATAAATGAGGTCAAATTCATCATAAAAGGAAGGGAATTAATGACCACAGAAAGTCAGGAGGCCAGTTTAATGCCTCATGTGAAGGACGCTCCTTTTTACAGGTGCCGGATTAAGGTTTCAGAAAAACATTTGCTCCTTTCCACAGCCTGGAATCTGCCTCGTTGTATTAGGACTTTTGATCCCATAGGTACATGTCAGGGAAAGAGCACCCCCTGCTGGTTTGACTAGTTTTTCACAAAGGTAGCGCAACCTGCCAGGCTATATAAGGCCGGCAGATTACGCTACCACCTCCATGAATGAGGTCAAATTCATCATTAAGGTAGGGAATTAATGACCACAGAAAGTCAGGAGGCCTGTTTAATGCCTCATCCGAAGGACACTCATCTTTACATGGGGCGATTTAATGCTTCATCAAAAGCCTTACACTGCAGAAGTCATTTTTGTATATTTTGACTTTTGGAACCTAAAGTACATATCAGGGAATGAGCAACCCCTGCTGGCTGGACTAAAACTATCTACCGCAGGAAGCTAGTTTTTCACAAAGTGTCCCCCATCCATACACATAGCAGGCTCGGGGCTGCTTAGCTTTAGAGAGTAACCAGAATCTGACTACTGCAAGCAACAGTTGAACTTGTTCTGTTTCGGTTGAATGAAGCTGCTCTGATAGAGGGGTAGCGTATCCTGACAGGTTCAATCAGGCCAGCGGAATGTGCTACCACCTCCATAAATGAGGTCAAATTCATCATTAAGGTAGGGAATTAATGACCACAGAAAGTCAGGAGGCCAGTTTAATGCCTTATGCAAAGGATGCTCCTTTTTACAGGTGCCGGATTAAGGTTTCAGAAAAACATTTGCTCCTTTCCACAGCCTGGAATCTGCCTCGTTGTATTAGGACGTTTGATCCCATAGGTACATGTCAGGGAAAGAGCACCCCCTGCTGGTGGGACTAGTTTTTCACAAAGGTAGCGCAACCTGCCAGGCTCTATAAGGCCGGCAGATTGCGCTACCACCTCCATAAATGAGGTCAAATTCATCATTAAGGTAGGGAATTAATGACCACAGAAAGTCAGGAGGCCAGTTTAATGCCTCATCCGAAGGACACTCATTTTTACATGGGGCGATTTAATGCTTCATCAAAAGCTTTACACTGCAGAAGTCATTTTTGAATATTTGGACTTTTGGAACCTAAAGTACATATCAGGGAATGAGCAACCCCTGCTGGCTGGACTGAAACTATCTCCTGCAGGAAGCTAGATTTCCACGAAGAGTCCCCCATCCTTGCACAGAGCAGGGTCAGGCCTGCTTAGCTTTAGAGAGTAACCAGAATCTGACTACGGCAAGCAACAGTTGAACTTGTTCTGTTTCGGTTGAATGAAGCTGCTCTGATAGAGGGGTAGCGCATCCTGACAGGTTCAATCAGGCCAGCGGAATGTGCTACCACCTCCATAAATGAGGTCAAATTCATCATAAAAGGAAGGGAATTAATGACCACAGAAAGTCAGGAGGCCAGTTTAATGCCTCTTGCGAAGGACACTCCTTTTTACTGGGGCCGGATTAAGGTTTCATAAAAACATTTGCTCCTTTTCACGGCCTGGAATCTGCCTCGTTGTATTAGGATGTTTGATCCAATAGGTACATTTCAGGGAAAGAGCCCCCCCTGCTGGCCAGACTAGTTTTTCACAAAGGAAGCACAACCTGCCAAGCTCTATAAGGCCGGCTGAATGCATTACCACCTCCATTAATGAGGTCAAATTCATCATTAAGGTAGGGAATTAATGACCACAGAAAGTCAGGAGGCCAGTTTAATGCCTCATGCGAAGGACGCTCCTTTTTACAGGTGCCGGATTAAGGTTTCAGAAAAACATTTGCTCCTTTCCACAGCCTGGAATCTGCCTCGTTGTATTAGGACTTTTGATCCCATAGGTACATGTCAGGGAAAGAGCACCCCCTGCTGGTTTGACTAGTTTTTCACAAAGGTAGCGCAACCTGCCAGGCTATATAAGGCCGGCAGATTACGCTACCACCTCCATGAATGAGGTCAAATTCATCATTAAGGTAGGGAATTAATGACCACAGAAAGTCAGGAGGCCTGTTTAATGCCTCATCCGAAGGACACTCATCTTTACATGGGGCGATTTAATGCTTCATCAAAAGCCTTACACTGCAGAAGTCATTTTTGTATATTTTGACTTTTGGAACCTAAAGTACATATCAGGGAATGAGCAACCCCTGCTGGCTGGACTAAAACTATCTACCGCAGGAAGCTAGTTTTTCACAAAGTGTCCCCCATCCATACACATAGCAGGCTCGGGGCTGCTTAGCTTTAGAGAGTAACCAGAATCTGACTACTGCAAGCAACAATTGAACTTGTTCTGTTTCGGTTGAATGAAGCTGCTCTGATAGAGGGGTAGCGTATCCTGACAGGTTCAATCAGGCCAGCGGAATGTGCTACCACCTCCATAAATGAGGTCAAATTCATCATTAAGGTAGGGAATTAATGACCACAGAAAGTCAGGAGGCCAGTTTAATGCCTTATGCAAAGGATGCTCCTTTTTACAGGTGCCGGATTAAGGTTTCAGAAAAACATTTGCTCCTTTCCACAGCCTGGAATCTGCCTCGTTGTATTAGGACGTTTGATCCCATAGGTACATGTCAGGGAAAGAGCACCCCCTGCTGGTGGGACTAGTTTTTCACAAAGGTAGCGCAACCTGCCAGGCTCTATAAGGCCGGCAGATTGCGCTACCACCTCCATAAATGAGGTCAAATTCATCATTAAGGTAGGGAATTAATGACCACAGAAAGTCAGGAGGCCAGTTTAATGCCTCATCCGAAGGACACTCATTTTTACATGGGGCGATTTAATGCTTCATCAAAAGCTTTACACTGCAGAAGTCATTTTTGAATATTTGGACTTTTGGAACCTAAAGTACATATCAGGGAATGAGCAACCCCTGCTGGCTGGACTGAAACTATCTCCTGCAGGAAGCTAGATTTCCACGAAGAGTCCCCCATCCTTGCACAGAGCAGGGTCAGGCCTGCCTAGCTTTAGAGAGTAACCAGAATCTGACTACGGCAAGCAACAGTTGAACTTGTTCTGTTTCGGTTGAATGAAGCTGCTCTGATAGAGGGGTAGCGCATCCTGACAGGTTCAATCAGGCCAGCGGAATGTGCTACCACCTCCATAAATGAGGTCAAATTCATCATAAAAGGAAGGGAATTAATGACCACAGAAAGTCAGGAGGCCAGTTTAATGCCTCTTGCGAAGGACACTCCTTTTTACTGGGGCCGGATTAAGGTTTCATAAAAACATTTGCTCCTTTTCACGGCCTGGAATCTGCCTCGTTGTATTAGGATGTTTGATCCAATAGGTACATTTCAGGGAAAGAGCCCCCCCTGCTGGCCAGACTAGTTTTTCACAAAGGAAGCACAACCTGCCAAGCTCTATAAGGCCGGCTGAATGCATTACCACCTCCATTAATGAGGTCAAATTCATCATTAAGGTAGGGAATTAATGACCACAGAAAGTCAGGAGGCCAGTTTAATGCCTCATGCGAAGGACGCTCCTTTTTACAGGTGCCGGATTAAGGTTTCAGAAAAACATTTGCTCCTTTCCACAGCCTGGAATCTGCCTCGTTGTATTAGGACGTTTGATCCCATAGGTACATGTCAGGGAAAGAGCACCCCCTGCTGGTGGGACTAGTTTTTCACAAAGGTAGCGCAACCTGCCAGACTCTATAAGGCCGACAGATTGCGCTACCACCTCCATAAATGAAGTCAAATTCATCATTAAGGTAGGGAATTAATGACCACAGAAAGTCAGGAGGCCTGATTAATGCCTCATCCGAAGGACACTCATTTTTACATGGGGCGATTTAATGCTTCATCAAAAGCCTTACAGCGCAGAAGTCATTTTTGAATATTTGGACTTTTGGAACCTAAAGTACATATCAGGGAATGAGCAACCCCTGCTGGCTGGACTAAAACTATCTCCCGCAGGAAGCTAGTTTTCCACAAAGGGTCTCCCATCCATGTACAGAACAGGCTTGGCCCTGTTTAGCTTTGGAGATTAGCCATAATCTGACTACTGCAAGCAACAGTTGAACTTGTTCTGTTTTGGTTGAATGAAGCTGCTCTGATAGAGGGGTAGCGCATCCTGACAGGTTCAATCAGGCCAGCGGAATGTGCTACCACCTCCATAAATGAGGTCAAATTCATCATCAAGGTAGGGAATTAATGACCACAGAAAGTCAGGAGGCCAGTTTAATGCCTCTTGCGAAGGACACTCCTTTTTATTGGGGCCGAATTAAGGTTTCATAAAAACATTTGCTCCTTTTCACGGCCTGGAATCTGCCTCGTTGTATTATGACGTTTGATCCCATAGGTACATGTCAGGGAAAGAGCACCCCCTGCTGGTGGGACTAGTTTTTCACAAAGGTAGCGCAACCTGCCAGGCTCTATAAGGCCGGCAGATTGCGCTACCACCTCCATAAATGAGGTCAAATTCATCATTAAGGTAGGGAATTAATGACCACAGAAAGTCAGGAGGCCTGTTTAATGCCTCATCCGAAGGACACTCATTTTTACATGGGGCGATTTAGTGCTTCATCAAAAGCCTTACACTGCAGAAGTCATTTTTGTATATTTGGACTTTTGGAACCTAAAGTACATATCAGGGAATGAGCAACCCCTGCTGGCTGGACTAAAACTATCTCCCGCAGGAAACTAGTTTTCCACAAAGGGTCTCCCATCCATGTAGAGAACAGAATTGGCCCTGTTTAGCTTTGGAGATTAACCATAATCTGACTACTGCAAATAACAGTTGAACTTTTGACTTTGTGGTTGAATGAAGCTGCTCTGATAGAGGGGTAGCGTATCCTGACAGGTTCAATCAGGCAAGCGGAATGTGCTACCACCTCCATAAATGCGGTCAAATTCATCATTACGGTAGGGAATTAATGACCACAGAAAGTCAGGAGGCTAGTTTAATGCCTCTTGCGAAGGACACTCCTTTTTACTGGGGCCGGATTAAGGTTTCAGAAAAACATTTGCTCCTTTCCACAGCCTGGAATCTGCCTCGTTGTATTAGGACGTTTGATCCCATAGGTACATGTCAGGGAAAGAGCCCCCCCTGCTGGCCAGACTAGTTTTTCACAAAGTGTCCCCCAAACCATGCACAGAGCAGGCTCGGGCCTGCTTAGCTTTGGAGATTAACCAGAATCTGACTACTGCAAGTAACATCTGAACTTTTAACTTTGTGGTTGAATGAAGCTGCTCTGATAGAGGGGTAGCGCATCCTGACAGGTTCAATCAGCCAGCGGAATGTGCTACCACCTCCATAAATGAGGTCAAATTCATCATTAAGGTAGGGAATTAATGACCACAGAAAGTCAGGAGGCCTGTTTAATGCCTCATCCGAAGGACACTCCTTTTTACTGGGGCCGGATTAAGGTTTCAGAAAAACATTTGCTCCTTTCCACAGCCTGGATTCTGCCTCGTTGTATTAGGACGTTTGATCCCATAGGTACATGTCAGGGAAAGAGCACCCCCTGCTGGTGGGACTAGTTTTTCACAAAGGTAGCGCAACCTGCCAGACTCTATAAGGCCGGCAGATTGCGCTACCACCTCCATAAATGAGGTCAAATTCATCATTAAGGTAGGGAATTAATGACCACAGAAAGTCAGGAGGCCTGTTTAATGCCTCATCCGAAGGACACTCATTTTTACATGGGGCGATTTAATGCTTCATCAAAAGCCTTACAGCGCAGAAGTCATTTTTGTATATTTGGACTTTTGGAACCTAAAGTACATATCAGGGAATGAGCAACCCCTGCTGGCTGGACTAAAACTATCTCATGCAGGAAGATAGTTTACCACAAAGTGTCCCCCATCCATGCACAGACCAGGCTCTGGCCTGCTTAGCTTTAGAGAGTAACCAGAATCTGAATACTGCAAGCAACAGTTGAACTTGTTTTGCTTCAGTTGAATGAAGCTGCTCTGATAGAGGGGTAGCGCATCCTGACAGGTTCAATCAGCCAGCGGAATGTGCTACCACCTCCATAAATGAGGTCAAATTCATCATTAAGGTAGGGAATTAATGACCACAGAAAGTCAGGAGGCCAGTTTAATGCCTTATGCGAAGGATGCTCCTTTTTACAGGAGCCGGATTAAGGTTTCAGAAAAACATTTGCTCCTTTCCACAGCCTGGAATCTGCCTCGTTGTACTAGGACGTTTGATCCCATAGGTACATGTCAGGGAAAGAGCACCCCCTGCTGGTGGGACTAGTTTTTCACAAAGGTAGCGCAACCCGCCAGGCTCTATAAGGCCGGCAGATTGCGCTACCACCTCCATAAATGAGGTCAAATTCATCATTAAGGTAGGGAATTAATGACCACAGAAAGTCAGGAGGCCTGTTTAATGCCTCATCCGAAGGACACTCATTTTTACATGGGTTGATTTAATGCTTCATCAAAAGCCTTACAGCGCAGAAGTCATTTTTGTATATTTGGACTTTTGGAACCTAAAGTACATATCAGGGAATGAGCAACCCCTGCTGGCTGGACTAAAACTATCTCCCGCAGGAAGCTAGTTTTCCACAAAGGGTCTCCCATCCATGTACAGAACCGGCTTGGCCCTGTTTAGCTTTGGAGATTAACCATAATCTGACTACTGCAAGCAACAGTTGAACTTGTTCTGTTTTGGTTGAATGAAGCTGCTCTGATAGAGGGGTAGCGCATCCTGACAGGTTCAATCAGGCCAGCGGAATGTGCTACCACCTCCATAAATGAGGTCAAATTCATCATTAAGGTAGGGAATTAATGACCACAGAAAGTCAGGAGGCCAGTTTAATGCCTCATGCGAAGGATGCTCCTTTTTACAGGTGCCGGATTAAGGTTTCAGAAAAACATTTGCTCCTTTCCACAGCCTGGAATCTGCCTCGTTGTATTAGGACGTTTGATCCCATAGGTACATGTCAGGGAAAGAGCACCCCCTGCTGGTGGGACTAGTTTTTCACAAAGGTAGCGCAACCTGCCAGGCTCTATAAGGCCGGCAGATTGCGCTACCACCTCCATAAATGAGGTCAAATTCATCATTAAGGTAGGGAATTAATGACCACAGAAAGTCAGGAGGCCTGTTTAATGCCTCATCCGAAGGACACTCATTTTTACATGGGGCGATTTAATGCTTCATCAAAAGCTTTACACTGCAGAAGTCATTTTTGTATATTTGGACTTTTGGAACCTAAAGTACATATCAGGGAATGAGCAACCCCTGCTGGGTGGACTGAAACTATCTCCCGCAGGAAGCTAGATTTCCACGAAGAGTCCCCCATCCTTGCACAGAGCAGGGTCAGGCCTGCTTAGCTTTAGAGAGTAACCAGAATCTGACTACGGCAAGCAACAGTTGAACTTGTTCTGTTTCGTTTGAATGAAGCTGCTCTGATAGAGGGGTAGCGCATCCTGACAGGTTCAATCAGGCCAGCGGAATGTGCTACCACCTCCATAAATGAGGTCAAATTCATCATTAAGGTAGGGAATTAATGACCACAGAAAGTCAGGAGGCCAGTTTAATGCCTCTTGCGAAGGACACTCCTTTTTACTGGGGCCGGATTAAGGTTTCATAAAAACATTTGCTCCTTTTCACGGCCTGGAATCTGCCTCGTTGTATTAGGATGTTTGATCCAATAGGTACATTTCAGGGAAAGAGCCCCCCCTGCTGGCCATACTAGTTTTTCACAAAGGAAGCGCAACCTGCCAAGCTCTATAAGGCCGGCTGAATGCATTACCACCTCCATAAATGAGGTCAAATTCATCATTAAGGTAGGGAATTAATGACCACAGAAAGTCAGGAGGCCTGTTTAATGCCTCATCCGAAGGACACTCATTTTTACATGGGGCGATTTAATGCTTCATCAAAAGCCTTACAGCGCAGAAGTCATTTTTGTATATTTGGACTTTTGGAACCTAAAGTACATATCAGGGAATGAGCAACCCCTGCTGGTGGGACTAGTTTTTCACAAAGGTAGCGCAACCTGCCAGGCTCTATAAGGCCGGCAGATTGCGCTACCACCTCCATAAATGAGGTCAAATTCATCATTAAGGTAGGGAATTAATGACCACAGAAAGTCAGGAGGCCTGTTTAATGCCTCATCCGAAGGACACTCATTTTTACAGGTGCCGGATTAAGGTTTCAGAAAAACATTTGCTCCTTTCCACAGCCTGGAATCTGCCTCGTTGTATTAGGACGTTTGATCCCATAGGTACATGTCAGGGAAAGAGCACCCCCTGCTGGTGGGACTAGTGTTTCACAAAGGTAGCGCAACCTGCCAGGCTCTATAAGGCCGGCAGATTGCGCTACCACCTCCATAAATGAGGTCAAATTCATCATTAAGGTAGGGAATTAATGACCACAGAAAGTCAGGAGGCCTGTTTAATGCCTCATCCGAAGGACACTCATTTTTACATGGGGCGATTTAATGCTTCATCAAAAGCCTTACAGCGCAGAAGTCATTTTTGTATATTTGGACTTTTGGAACCTAAAGTACATATCAGGGAATGAGCAACCCCTGCTGGCTGGACTAAAACTATCTCATGCAGGAAGATAGTTTACCACAAAGTGTCCCCCATCCATGCACAGACCAGGCTCTGGCCTGCTTAGCTTTAGAGAGTAACCAGAATCTGACTACTGCAAGCAAAAGTTGAACTTGTTTTGCTTCGGTTGAATGAAGCTGCTCTGATAGAGGGGTAGCGCATCCTGACAGGTTCAATCAGCCAGCGGAATGTGCTACCACCTCCATAAATGAGGTCAAATTCATCATTAAGGTAGGGAATTAATGACCACAGAAAGTCAGGAGGCCAGTTTAATGCCTTATGCGAAGGATGCTCCTTTTTACAGGAGCCGGATTAAGGTTTCAGAAAAACATTTGCTCCTTTCCACAGCCTGGAATCTGCCTCGTTGTACTAGGACGTTTGATCCCATAGGTACATGTCAGGGAAAGAGCACCCCCTGCTGGTGGGACTAGTTTTTCACAAAGGTAGCGCAACCTGCCAGGCTCTATAAGGCCGGCAGATTGCGCTACCACCTCCATAAATGAGGTCAAATTCATCATTAAGGTAGGGAATTAATGACCACAGAAAGTCAGGAGGCCTGTTTAATGCCTCATCCGAAGGACACTCATTTTTACATGGGTTGATTTAATGCTTCATCAAAAGCCTTACAGCGCAGAAGTCATTTTTGTATATTTGGACTTTTGGAACCTAAAGTACATATCAGGGAATGAGCAACCCCTGCTGGCTGGACTAAAACTATCTCCCGCAGGAAGCTAGTTTTCCACAAAGGGTCTCCCATCCATGTACAGAACCGGCTTGGCCCTGTTTAGCTTTGGAGATTAACCATAATCTGACTACTGCAAGCAACAGTTGAACTTGTTCTGTTTTGGTTGAATGAAGCTGCTCTGATAGAGGGGTAGCGCATCCTGACAGGTTCAATCAGGCCAGCGGAATGTGCTACCACCTCCATAAATGAGGTCAAATTCATCATTAAGGTAGGGAATTAATGACCACAGAAAGTCAGGAGGCCAGTTTAATGCCTCATGCGAAGGATGCTCCTTTTTACAGGTGCCGGATTAAGGTTTCAGAGAAACATTTGCTCCTTTCCACAGCCTGGAATCTGCCTCGTTGTATTAGGACGTTTGATCCCATAGGTACATGTCAGGGAAAGAGCACCCCCTGCTGGTGGGACTAGTTTTTCACAAAGGTAGCGCAACCTGCCAGGCTCTATAAGGCCGGCAGATTGCGCTACCACCTCCATAAATGAGGTCAAATTCATCATTAAGGTAGGGAATTAATGACCACAGAAAGTCAGGAGGCCTGTTTAATGCCTCATCCGAAGGACACTCATTTTTACATGGGGCGATTTAATGCTTCATCAAAAGCCTTACAGCGCAGAAGTCATTTTTGTATATTTGGACTTTTGGAACCTAAAGTACATATCAGGGAATGAGCAACCCCTGCTGGCTGGACTAAAACTATCTCATGCAGGAAGATAGTTTACCACAAAGTGTCCCCCATCCATGCACAGACCAGGCTCTGGCCTGCTTAGCTTTAGAGAGTAACCAGAATCTGACTACTGCAAGCAACAGTTGAACTTGTTTTGCTTCGGTTGAATGAAGCTGCTCTGATAGAGGGGTAGCGCATCCTGACAGGTTCAATCAGCCAGCGGAATGTGCTACCACCTCCATAAATGAGGTCAAATTCATCATTAAGGTAGGGAATTAATGACCACAGAAAGTCAGGAGGCCAGTTTAATGCCTTATGCGAAGGATGCTCCTTTTTACAGGAGCCGGATTAAGGTTTCAGAAAAACATTTGCTCCTTTCCACAGCCTGGAATCTGCCTCGTTGTACTAGGACATTTGATCCCATAGGTACATGTCAGGGAAAGAGCACCCCCTGCTGGTGGGACTAGTTTTTCACAAAGGTAGCGCAACCTGCCAGGCTCTATAAGGCCGGCAGATTGCGCTACCACCTCCATAAATGAGGTCAAATTCATCATTAAGGTAGGGAATTAATGACCACAGAAAGTCAGGAGGCCTGTTTAATGCCTCATCCGAAGGACACTCATTTTTACATGGGTTGATTTAATGCTTCATCAAAAGCCTTACAGCGCAGAAGTCATTTTTGTATATTTGGACTTTTGGAACCTAAAGTACATATCAGGGAATGAGCAACCCCTGCTGGCTGGACTAAAACTATCTCCCGCAGGAAGCTAGTTTTCCACAAAGGGTCTCCCATCCATGTACAGAACCGGCTTGGCCCTGTTTAGCTTTGGAGATTAACCATAATCTGACTACTGCAAGCAACAGTTGAACTTGTTCTGTTTTGGTTGAATGAAGCTGCTCTGATAGAGGGGTAGCGCATCCTGACAGGTTCAATCAGGCCAGCGGAATGTGCTACCACCTCCATAAATGAGGTCAAATTCATCATTAAGGTAGGGAATTAATGACCACAGAAAGTCAGGAGGCCAGTTTAATGCCTCATGCGAAGGATGCTCCTTTTTACAGGTGCCGGATTAAGGTTTCAGAAAAACATTTGCTCCTTTCCACAGCCTGGAATCTGCCTCGTTGTATTAGGACGTTTGATCCCATAGGTAAATGTCAGGGAAAGAGCACCCCCTGCGGGTGGGACTAGTTTTTCACAAAGGTAGCGCAACCTGCCAGGCTCTATAAGGCCGGCAGATTGCGCTACCACCTCCATAAATGAGGTCAAATTCATCATTAAGGTAGGGAATTAATGACCACAGAAAGTCAGGAGGCCTGTTTAATGCCTCATCCGAAGGACACTCATTTTTACATGGGGCGATTTAATGCTTCATCAAAAGCTTTACACTGCAGAAGTCATTTTTGTATATTTGGACTTTTGGAACCTAAAGTACATATCAGGGAATGAGCAACCCCTGCTGGGTGGACTGAAACTATCTCCCGCAGGAAGCTAGATTTCCACGAAGAGTCCCCCATCCTTGCACAGAGCAGGGTCAGGCCTGCTTAGCTTTAGAGAGTAACCAGAATCTGACTACGGCAAGCAACAGTTGAACTTGTTCTGTTTCGTTTGAATGAAGCTGCTCTGATAGAGGGGTAGCGCATCCTGACAGGTTCAATCAGGCCAGCGGAATGTGCTACCACCTCCATAAATGAGGTCAAATTCATCATTAAGGTAGGGAATTAATGACCACAGAAAGTCAGGAGGCCAGTTTAATGCCTCTTGCGAAGGACACTCCTTTTTACTGGGGCCGGATTAAGGTTTCATAAAAACATTTGCTCCTTTTCACGGCCTGGAATATGCCTCGTTGTATTAGGATGTTTGATCCAATAGGTACATTTCAGGGAAAGAGCCCCCCCTGCTGGCCATACTAGTTTTTCACAAAGGAAGCGCAACCTGCCAAGCTCTATAAGGCCGGCTGAATGCATTACCACCTCCATAAATGAGGTCAAATTCATCATTAAGGTAGGGAATTAATGACCACAGAAAGTCAGGAGGCCTGTTTAATGCCTCATCCGAAGGACACTCATTTTTACATGGGGCGATTTAATGCTTCATCAAAAGCCTTACAGCGCAGAAGTCATTTTTGTATATTTGGACTTTTGGAACCTAAAGTACATATCAGGGAATGAGCAACCCCTGCTGGCTGGACTAAAACTATCTCCCGCAGGAAGCTAGTTTTCCACAAAGGGTCTCCCATCCATGTACAGAACAGGCTTGGCCCTGTTTAGCTTTGGAGATTAACCATAATCTGACTACTGCAAGCAACAGATGAACTTGTTCTGTTTTGGTTGAATGAAGCTGCTCTGATAGAGGGGTAGCGCATCCTGACAGGTTCAATCAGGCCAGCGGAATGTGCTACCACCTCCATAAATGAGGTCAAATTCATCATTAAGGTAGGGAATTAATGACCACAGAAAGTCAGGAGGCCAGTTTAATGCCTCATGCGAAGGATGCTCCTTTTTACAGGTGCCGGATTAAGGTTTCAGAAAAACATTTGCTCCTTTCCACAGCCTGGAATCTGCCTCGTTGTATTAGGACGTTTGATCCCATAGGTACATGTCAGAGAAAGAGCACCCCCTGCTGGTGGGACTAGTTTTTCACAAAGGTAGCGCAACCTGCCAGGCTCTATAAGGCCGGCAGATTGCGCTACCACCTCCATAAATGAGGTCAAATTCATCATTAAGGTAGGGAATTAATGACCACAGAAAGTCAGGAGGCCTGTTTAATGCCTCATCCGAAGGACACTCATTTTTACATGGGGCGATTTAGTGCTTCATCAAAAGCCTTACACTGCAGAAGTCATTTTTGTATATTTGGACTTTTGGAACCTAAAGTACATATCAGGGAATGAGCAACCCCTGCTGGCTGGACTAAAACTATCTCCCGCAGGAAACTAGTTTTCCACAAAGGGTCTCCCATCCATGTAGAGAACAGAATTGGCCCTGTTTAGCTTTGGAGATTAACCATAATCTGACTACTGCAAATAACAGTTGAACTTTTGACTTTGTGGTTGAATGAAGCTGCTCTGATAGAGGGGTAGCGTATCCTGACAGGTTCAATCAGGCAAGCGGAATGTGCTACCACCTCCATAAATGCGGTCAAATTCATCATTACGGTAGGGAATTAATGACCACAGAAAGTCAGGAGGCTAGTTTAATGCCTCTTGCGAAGGACACTCCTTTTTACTGGGGCCGGATTAAGGTTTCAGAAAAACATTTGCTCCTTTCCACAGCCTGGAATCTGCCTCGTTGTATTAGGACGTTTGATCCCATAGGTACATGTCAGGGAAAGAGCCCCCCCTGCTGGCCAGACTAGTTTTTCACAAAGTGTCCCCCAAACCATGCACAGAGCAGGCTCGGGCCTGCTTAGCTTTGGAGATTAACCAGAATCTGACTACTGCAAGTAACATCTGAACTTTTAACTTTGTGGTTGAATGAAGCTGCTCTGATAGAGGGGTAGCGCATCCTGACAGGTTCAATCAGCCAGCGGAATGTGCTACCACCTCCATAAATGAGGTCAAATTCATCATTAAGGTAGGGAATTAATGACCACAGAAAGTCAGGAGGCCTGTTTAATGCCTCATCCGAAGGACACTCCTTTTTACTGGGGCCGGATTAAGGTTTCAGAAAAACATTTGCTCCTTTCCACAGCCTGGATTCTGCCTCGTTGTATTAGGACGTTTGATCCCATAGGTACATGTCAGGGAAAGAGCACCCCCTGCTGGTGGGACTAGTTTTTCACAAAGGTAGCGCAACCTGCCAGACTCTATAAGGCCGGCAGATTGCGCTACCACCTCCATAAATGAGGTCAAATTCATCATTAAGGTAGGGAATTAATGACCACAGAAAGTCAGGAGGCCTGTTTAATGCCTCATCCGAAGGACACTCATTTTTACATGGGGCGATTTAATGCTTCATCAAAAGCCTTACAGCGCAGAAGTCATTTTTGTATATTTGGACTTTTGGAACCTAAAGTACATATCAGGGAATGAGCAACCCCTGCTGGCTGGACTAAAACTATCTCATGCAGGAAGATAGTTTACCACAAAGTGTCCCCCATCCATGCACAGACCAGGCTCTGGCCTGCTTAGCTTTAGAGAGTAACCAGAATCTGAATACTGCAAGCAACAGTTGAACTTGTTTTGCTTCAGTTGAATGAAGCTGCTCTGATAGAGGGGTAGCGCATCCTGACAGGTTCAATCAGCCAGCGGAATGTGCTACCACCTCCATAAATGAGGTCAAATTCATCATTAAGGTAGGGAATTAATGACCACAGAAAGTCAGGAGGCCAGTTTAATGCCTTATGCGAAGGATGCTCCTTTTTACAGGAGCCGGATTAAGGTTTCAGAAAAACATTTGCTCCTTTCCACAGCCTGGAATCTGCCTCGTTGTACTAGGACGTTTGATCCCATAGGTACATGTCAGGGAAAGAGCACCCCCTGCTGGTGGGACTAGTTTTTCACAAAGGTAGCGCAACCCGCCAGGCTCTATAAGGCCGGCAGATTGCGCTACCACCTCCATAAATGAGGTCAAATTCATCATTAAGGTAGGGAATTAATGACCACAGAAAGTCAGGAGGCCTGTTTAATGCCTCATCCGAAGGACACTCATTTTTACATGGGTTGATTTAATGCTTCATCAAAAGCCTTACAGCGCAGAAGTCATTTTTGTATATTTGGACTTTTGGAACCTAAAGTACATATCAGGGAATGAGCAACCCCTGCTGGCTGGACTAAAACTATCTCCCGCAGGAAGCTAGTTTTCCACAAAGGGTCTCCCATCCATGTACAGAACCGGCTTGGCCCTGTTTAGCTTTGGAGATTAACCATAATCTGACTACTGCAAGCAACAGTTGAACTTGTTCTGTTTTGGTTGAATGAAGCTGCTCTGATAGAGGGGTAGCGCATCCTGACAGGTTCAATCAGGCCAGCGGAATGTGCTACCACCTCCATAAATGAGGTCAAATTCATCATTAAGGTAGGGAATTAATGACCACAGAAAGTCAGGAGGCCAGTTTAATGCCTCATGCGAAGGATGCTCCTTTTTACAGGTGCCGGATTAAGGTTTCAGAAAAACATTTGCTCCTTTCCACAGCCTGGAATCTGCCTCGTTGTATTAGGACGTTTGATCCCATAGGTACATGTCAGGGAAAGAGCACCCCCTGCTGGTGGGACTAGTTTTTCACAAAGGTAGCGCAACCTGCCAGGCTCTATAAGGCCGGCAGATTGCGCTACCACCTCCATAAATGAGGTCAAATTCATCATTAAGGTAGGGAATTAATGACCACAGAAAGTCAGGAGGCCTGTTTAATGCCTCATCCGAAGGACACTCATTTTTACATGGGGCGATTTAATGCTTCATCAAAAGCTTTACACTGCAGAAGTCATTTTTGTATATTTGGACTTTTGGAACCTAAAGTACATATCAGGGAATGAGCAACCCCTGCTGGGTGGACTGAAACTATCTCCCGCAGGAAGCTAGATTTCCACGAAGAGTCCCCCATCCTTGCACAGAGCAGGGTCAGGCCTGCTTAGCTTTAGAGAGTAACCAGAATCTGACTACGGCAAGCAACAGTTGAACTTGTTCTGTTTCGTTTGAATGAAGCTGCTCTGATAGAGGGGTAGCGCATCCTGACAGGTTCAATCAGGCCAGCGGAATGTGCTACCACCTCCATAAATGAGGTCAAATTCATCATTAAGGTAGGGAATTAATGACCACAGAAAGTCAGGAGGCCAGTTTAATGCCTCTTGCGAAGGACACTCCTTTTTACTGGGGCCGGATTAAGGTTTCATAAAAACATTTGCTCCTTTTCACGGCCTGGAATCTGCCTCGTTGTATTAGGATGTTTGATCCAATAGGTACATTTCAGGGAAAGAGCCCCCCCTGCTGGCCATACTAGTTTTTCACAAAGGAAGCGCAACCTGCCAAGCTCTATAAGGCCGGCTGAATGCATTACCACCTCCATAAATGAGGTCAAATTCATCATTAAGGTAGGGAATTAATGACCACAGAAAGTCAGGAGGCCTGTTTAATGCCTCATCCGAAGGACACTCATTTTTACATGGGGCGATTTAATGCTTCATCAAAAGCCTTACAGCGCAGAAGTCATTTTTGTATATTTGGACTTTTGGAACCTAAAGTACATATCAGGGAATGAGCAACCCCTGCTGGTGGGACTAGTTTTTCACAAAGGTAGCGCAACCTGCCAGGCTCTATAAGGCCGGCAGATTGCGCTACCACCTCCATAAATGAGGTCAAATTCATCATTAAGGTAGGGAATTAATGACCACAGAAAGTCAGGAGGCCTGTTTAATGCCTCATCCGAAGGACACTCATTTTTACAGGTGCCGGATTAAGGTTTCAGAAAAACATTTGCTCCTTTCCACAGCCTGGAATCTGCCTCGTTGTATTAGGACGTTTGATCCCATAGGTACATGTCAGGGAAAGAGCACCCCCTGCTGGTGGGACTAGTGTTTCACAAAGGTAGCGCAACCTGCCAGGCTCTATAAGGCCGGCAGATTGCGCTACCACCTCCATAAATGAGGTCAAATTCATCATTAAGGTAGGGAATTAATGACCACAGAAAGTCAGGAGGCCTGTTTAATGCCTCATCCGAAGGACACTCATTTTTACATGGGGCGATTTAATGCTTCATCAAAAGCCTTACAGCGCAGAAGTCATTTTTGTATATTTGGACTTTTGGAACCTAAAGTACATATCAGGGAATGAGCAACCCCTGCTGGCTGGACTAAAACTATCTTATGCAGGAAGATAGTTTACCACAAAGTGTCCCCCATCCATGCACAGACCAGGCTCTGGCCTGCTTAGCTTTAGAGAGTAACCAGAATCTGACTACTGCAAGCAAAAGTTGAACTTGTTTTGCTTCGGTTGAATGAAGCTGCTCTGATAGAGGGGTAGCGCATCCTGACAGGTTCAATCAGCCAGCGGAATGTGCTACCACCTCCATAAATGAGGTCAAATTCATCATTAAGGTAGGGAATTAATGACCACAGAAAGTCAGGAGGCCAGTTTAATGCCTTATGCGAAGGATGCTCCTTTTTACAGGAGCCGGATTAAGGTTTCAGAAAAACATTTGCTCCTTTCCACAGCCTGGAATCTGCCTCGTTGTACTAGGACGTTTGATCCCATAGGTACATGTCAGGGAAAGAGCACCCCCTGCTGGTGGGACTAGTTTTTCACAAAGGTAGCGCAACCTGCCAGGCTCTATAAGGCCGGCAGATTGCGCTACCACCTCCATAAATGAGGTCAAATTCATCATTAAGGTAGGGAATTAATGACCACAGAAAGTCAGGAGGCCTGTTTAATGCCTCATCCGAAGGACACTCATTTTTACATGGGTTGATTTAATGCTTCATCAAAAGCCTTACAGCGCAGAAGTCATTTTTGTATATTTGGACTTTTGGAACCTAAAGTACATATCAGGGAATGAGCAACCCCTGCTGGCTGGACTAAAACTATCTCCCGCAGGAAGCTAGTTTTCCACAAAGGGTCTCCCATCCATGTACAGAACCGGCTTGGCCCTGTTTAGCTTTGGAGATTAACCATAATCTGACTACTGCAAGCAACAGTTGAACTTGTTCTGTTTTGGTTGAATGAAGCTGCTCTGATAGAGGGGTAGCGCATCCTGACAGGTTCAATCAGGCCAGCGGAATGTGCTACCACCTCCATAAATGAGGTCAAATTCATCATTAAGGTAGGGAATTAATGACCACAGAAAGTCAGGAGGCCAGTTTAATGCCTCATGCGAAGGATGCTCCTTTTTACAGGTGCCGGATTAAGGTTTCAGAGAAACATTTGCTCCTTTCCACAGCCTGGAATCTGCCTCGTTGTATTAGGACGTTTGATCCCATAGGTACATGTCAGGGAAAGAGCACCCCCTGCTGGTGGGACTAGTTTTTCACAAAGGTAGCGCAACCTGCCAGGCTCTATAAGGCCGGCAGATTGCGCTACCACCTCCATAAATGAGGTCAAATTCATCATTAAGGTAGGGAATTAATGACCACAGAAAGTCAGGAGGCCTGTTTAATGCCTCATCCGAAGGACACTCATTTTTACATGGGGCGATTTAATGCTTCATCAAAAGCCTTACAGCGCAGAAGTCATTTTTGTATATTTGGACTTTTGGAACCTAAAGTACATATCAGGGAATGAGCAACCCCTGCTGGCTGGACTAAAACTATCTCATGCAGGAAGATAGTTTACCACAAAGTGTCCCCCATCCATGCACAGACCAGGCTCTGGCCTGCTTAGCTTTAGAGAGTAACCAGAATCTGACTACTGCAAGCAACAGTTGAACTTGTTTTGCTTCGGTTGAATGAAGCTGCTCTGATAGAGGGGTAGCGCATCCTGACAGGTTCAATCAGCCAGCGGAATGTGCTACCACCTCCATAAATGAGGTCAAATTCATCATTAAGGTAGGGAATTAATGACCACAGAAAGTCAGGAGGCCAGTTTAATGCCTTATGCGAAGGATGCTCCTTTTTACAGGAGCCGGATTAAGGTTTCAGAAAAACATTTGCTCCTTTCCACAGCCTGGAATCTGCCTCGTTGTACTAGGACATTTGATCCCATAGGTACATGTCAGGGAAAGAGCACCCCCTGCTGGTGGGACTAGTTTTTCACAAAGGTAGCGCAACCTGCCAGGCTCTATAAGGCCGGCAGATTGCGCTACCACCTCCATAAATGAGGTCAAATTCATCATTAAGGTAGGGAATTAATGACCACAGAAAGTCAGGAGGCCTGTTTAATGCCTCATCCGAAGGACACTCATTTTTACATGGGTTGATTTAATGCTTCATCAAAAGCCTTACAGCGCAGAAGTCATTTTTGTATATTTGGACTTTTGGAACCTAAAGTACATATCAGGGAATGAGCAACCCCTGCTGGCTGGACTAAAACTATCTCCCGCAGGAAGCTAGTTTTCCACAAAGGGTCTCCCATCCATGTACAGAACCGGCTTGGCCCTGTTTAGCTTTGGAGATTAACCATAATCTGACTACTGAAAGCAACAGTTGAACTTGTTCTGTTTTGGTTGAATGAAGCTGCTCTGATAGAGGGGTAGCGCATCCTGACAGGTTCAATCAGGCCAGCGGAATGTGCTACCACCTCCATAAATGAGGTCAAATTCATCATTAAGGTAGGGAATTAATGACCACAGAAAGTCAGGAGGCCAGTTTAATGCCTCATGCGAAGGATGCTCCTTTTTACAGGTGCCGGATTAAGGTTTCAGAAAAACATTTGCTCCTTTCCACAGCCTGGAATCTGCCTCGTTGTATTAGGACGTTTGATCCCATAGGTAAATGTCAGGGAAAGAGCACCCCCTGCGGGTGGGACTAGTTTTTCACAAAGGTAGCGCAACCTGCCAGGCTCTATAAGGCCGGCAGATTGCGCTACCACCTCCATAAATGAGGTCAAATTCATCATTAAGGTAGGGAATTAATGACCACAGAAAGTCAGGAGGCCTGTTTAATGCCTCATCCGAAGGACACTCATTTTTACATGGGGCGATTTAATGCTTCATCAAAAGCTTTACACTGCAGAAGTCATTTTTGTATATTTGGACTTTTGGAACCTAAAGTACATATCAGGGAATGAGCAACCCCTGCTGGGTGGACTGAAACTATCTCCCGCAGGAAGCTAGATTTCCACGAAGAGTCCCCCATCCTTGCACAGAGCAGGGTCAGGCCTGCTTAGCTTTAGAGAGTAACCAGAATCTGACTACGGCAAGCAACAGTTGAACTTGTTCTGTTTCGTTTGAATGAAGCTGCTCTGATAGAGGGGTAGCGCATCCTGACAGGTTCAATCAGGCCAGCGGAATGTGCTACCACCTCCATAAATGAGGTCAAATTCATCATTAAGGTAGGGAATTAATGACCACAGAAAGTCAGGAGGCCAGTTTAATGCCTCTTGCGAAGGACACTCCTTTTTACTGGGGCCGGATTAAGGTTTCATAAAAACATTTGCTCCTTTTCACGGCCTGGAATATGCCTCGTTGTATTAGGATGTTTGATCCAATAGGTACATTTCAGGGAAAGAGCCCCCCCTGCTGGCCATACTAGTTTTTCACAAAGGAAGCGCAACCTGCCAAGCTCTATAAGGCCGGCTGAATGCATTACCACCTCCATAAATGAGGTCAAATTCATCATTAAGGTAGGGAATTAATGACCACAGAAAGTCAGGAGGCCTGTTTAATGCCTCATCCGAAGGACACTCATTTTTACATGGGGCGATTTAATGCTTCATCAAAAGCCTTACAGCGCAGAAGTCATTTTTGTATATTTGGACTTTTGGAACCTAAAGTACATATCAGGGAATGAGCAACCCCTGCTGGCTGGACTAAAACTATCTCCCGCAGGAAGCTAGTTTTCCACAAAGGGTCTCCCATCCATGTACAGAACAGGCTTGGCCCTGTTTAGCTTTGGAGATTAACCATAATCTGACTACTGCAAGCAACAGATGAACTTGTTCTGTTTTGGTTGAATGAAGCTGCTCTGATAGAGGGGTAGCGCATCCTGACAGGTTCAATCAGGCCAGCGGAATGTGCTACCACCTCCATAAATGAGGTCAAATTCATCATTAAGGTAGGGAATTAATGACCACAGAAAGTCAGGAGGCCAGTTTAATGCCTCATGCGAAGGATGCTCCTTTTTACAGGTGCCGGATTAAGGTTTCAGAAAAACATTTGCTCCTTTCCACAGCCTGGAATCTGCCTCGTTGTATTAGGACGTTTGATCCCATAGGTACATGTCAGAGAAAGAGCACCCCCTGCTGGTGGGACTAGTTTTTCACAAAGGTAGCGCAACCTGCCAGGCTCTATAAGGCCGGCAGATTGCGCTACCACCTCCATAAATGAGGTCAAATTCATCATTAAGGTAGGGAATTAATGACCACAGAAAGTCAGGAGGCCTGTTTAATGCCTCATCCGAAGGACACTCATTTTTACATGGGGCGATTTAGTGCTTCATCAAAAGCCTTACACTGCAGAAGTCATTTTTGTATATTTGGACTTTTGGAACCTAAAGTACATATCAGGGAATGAGCAACCCCTGCTGGCTGGACTAAAACTATCTCCCGCAGGAAACTAGTTTTCCACAAAGGGTCTCCCATCCATGTAGAGAACAGAATTGGCCCTGTTTAGCTTTGGAGATTAACCATAATCTGACTACTGCAAATAACAGTTGAACTTTTGACTTTGTGGTTGAATGAAGCTGCTCTGATAGAGGGGTAGCGTATCCTGACAGGTTCAATCAGGCAAGCGGAATGTGCTACCACCTCCATAAATGCGGTCAAATTCATCATTACGGTAGGGAATTAATGACCACAGAAAGTCAGGAGGCTAGTTTAATGCCTCTTGCGAAGGACACTCCTTTTTACTGGGGCCGGATTAAGGTTTCAGAAAAACATTTGCTCCTTTCCACAGCCTGGAATCTGCCTCGTTGTATTAGGACGTTTGATCCCATAGGTACATGTCAGGGAAAGAGCCCCCCCTGCTGGCCAGACTAGTTTTTCACAAAGTGTCCCCCAAACCATGCACAGAGCAGGCTCGGGCCTGCTTAGCTTTGGAGATTAACCAGAATCTGACTACTGCAAGTAACATCTGAACTTTTAACTTTGTGGTTGAATGAAGCTGCTCTGATAGAGGGGTAGCGCATCCTGACAGGTTCAATCAGCCAGCGGAATGTGCTACCACCTCCATAAATGAGGTCAAATTCATCATTAAGGTAGGGAATTAATGACCACAGAAAGTCAGGAGGCCTGTTTAATGCCTCATCCGAAGGACACTCCTTTTTACTGGGGCCGGATTAAGGTTTCAGAAAAACATTTGCTCCTTTCCACAGCCTGGATTCTGCCTCGTTGTATTAGGACGTTTGATCCCATAGGTACATGTCAGGGAAAGAGCACCCCCTGCTGGTGGGACTAGTTTTTCACAAAGGTAGCGCAACCTGCCAGACTCTATAAGGCCGGCAGATTGCGCTACCACCTCCATAAATGAGGTCAAATTCATCATTAAGGTAGGGAATTAATGACCACAGAAAGTCAGGAGGCCTGTTTAATGCCTCATCCGAAGGACACTCATTTTTACATGGGGCGATTTAATGCTTCATCAAAAGCCTTACAGCGCAGAAGTCATTTTTGTATATTTGGACTTTTGGAACCTAAAGTACATATCAGGGAATGAGCAACCCCTGCTGGCTGGACTAAAACTATCTCATGCAGGAAGATAGTTTACCACAAAGTGTCCCCCATCCATGCACAGACCAGGCTCTGGCCTGCTTAGCTTTAGAGAGTAACCAGAATCTGAATACTGCAAGCAACAGTTGAACTTGTTTTGCTTCAGTTGAATGAAGCTGCTCTGATAGAGGGGTAGCGCATCCTGACAGGTTCAATCAGCCAGCGGAATGTGCTACCACCTCCATAAATGAGGTCAAATTCATCATTAAGGTAGGGAATTAATGACCACAGAAAGTCAGGAGGCCAGTTTAATGCCTTATGCGAAGGATGCTCCTTTTTACAGGAGCCGGATTAAGGTTTCAGAAAAACATTTGCTCCTTTCCACAGCCTGGAATCTGCCTCGTTGTACTAGGACGTTTGATCCCATAGGTACATGTCAGGGAAAGAGCACCCCCTGCTGGTGGGACTAGTTTTTCACAAAGGTAGCGCAACCCGCCAGGCTCTATAAGGCCGGCAGATTGCGCTACCACCTCCATAAATGAGGTCAAATTCATCATTAAGGTAGGGAATTAATGACCACAGAAAGTCAGGAGGCCTGTTTAATGCCTCATCCGAAGGACACTCATTTTTACATGGGTTGATTTAATGCTTCATCAAAAGCCTTACAGCGCAGAAGTCATTTTTGTATATTTGGACTTTTGGAACCTAAAGTACATATCAGGGAATGAGCAACCCCTGCTGGCTGGACTAAAACTATCTCCCGCAGGAAGCTAGTTTTCCACAAAGGGTCTCCCATCCATGTACAGAACCGGCTTGGCCCTGTTTAGCTTTGGAGATTAACCATAATCTGACTACTGCAAGCAACAGTTGAACTTGTTCTGTTTTGGTTGAATGAAGCTGCTCTGATAGAGGGGTAGCGCATCCTGACAGGTTCAATCAGGCCAGCGGAATGTGCTACCACCTCCATAAATGAGGTCAAATTCATCATTAAGGTAGGGAATTAATGACCACAGAAAGTCAGGAGGCCAGTTTAATGCCTCATGCGAAGGATGCTCCTTTTTACAGGTGCCGGATTAAGGTTTCAGAAAAACATTTGCTCCTTTCCACAGCCTGGAATCTGCCTCGTTGTATTAGGACGTTTGATCCCATAGGTACATGTCAGGGAAAGAGCACCCCCTGCTGGTGGGACTAGTTTTTCACAAAGGTAGCGCAACCTGCCAGGCTCTATAAGGCCGGCAGATTGCGCTACCACCTCCATAAATGAGGTCAAATTCATCATTAAGGTAGGGAATTAATGACCACAGAAAGTCAGGAGGCCTGTTTAATGCCTCATCCGAAGGACACTCATTTTTACATGGGGCGATTTAATGCTTCATCAAAAGCTTTACACTGCAGAAGTCATTTTTGTATATTTGGACTTTTGGAACCTAAAGTACATATCAGGGAATGAGCAACCCCTGCTGGGTGGACTGAAACTATCTCCCGCAGGAAGCTAGATTTCCACGAAGAGTCCCCCATCCTTGCACAGAGCAGGGTCAGGCCTGCTTAGCTTTAGAGAGTAACCAGAATCTGACTACGGCAAGCAACAGTTGAACTTGTTCTGTTTCGTTTGAATGAAGCTGCTCTGATAGAGGGGTAGCGCATCCTGACAGGTTCAATCAGGCCAGCGGAATGTGCTACCACCTCCATAAATGAGGTCAAATTCATCATTAAGGTAGGGAATTAATGACCACAGAAAGTCAGGAGGCCAGTTTAATGCCTCTTGCGAAGGACACTCCTTTTTACTGGGGCCGGATTAAGGTTTCATAAAAACATTTGCTCCTTTTCACGGCCTGGAATCTGCCTCGTTGTATTAGGATGTTTGATCCAATAGGTACATTTCAGGGAAAGAGCCCCCCCTGCTGGCCATACTAGTTTTTCACAAAGGAAGCGCAACCTGCCAAGCTCTATAAGGCCGGCTGAATGCATTACCACCTCCATAAATGAGGTCAAATTCATCATTAAGGTAGGGAATTAATGACCACAGAAAGTCAGGAGGCCTGTTTAATGCCTCATCCGAAGGACACTCATTTTTACATGGGGCGATTTAATGCTTCATCAAAAGCCTTACAGCGCAGAAGTCATTTTTGTATATTTGGACTTTTGGAACCTAAAGTACATATCAAGGAATGAGCAACCCCTGCTGGCTGGACTAAAACTATCTACCGCAGGAAGCTAGTTTTTCACAAAGTGTCCCCCATCCATACACATAGCAGGCTCGGGGCTGATTAGCTTTAGAGAGTAACCAGAATCTGACTACTGCAAGCAACAGTTGAACTTGTTCTGTTTCGGTTGAATGAAGCTGCTCTGATAGAGGGGTAGCGTATCCTGACAGGTTCAATCAGGCCAGCGGAATGTGCTACCACCTCCATAAATGAGGTCAAATTCATCATTAAGGTAGGGAATTAATGACCACAGAAAGTCAGGAGGCCAGTTTAATGCCTTATGCAAAGGATGCTCCTTTTTACAGGTGCCGGATTAAGGTTTCAGAAAAACATTTGCTCCTTTCCACAGCCTGGAATCTGCCTCGTTGTATTAGGACGTTTGATCCCATAGGTACATGTCAGGGAAAGAGCACCCCCTGCTGGTTTGACTAGTTTTTCACAAAGGTAGCGCAACCTGCCAGGCTATATAAGGCCGGCAGATTACGCTACCACCTCCATGAATGAGGTCAAATTCATCATTAAGGTAGGGAATTAATGACCACAGAAAGTCAGGAGGCCTGTTTAATGCCTCATCCGAAGGACACTCATCTTTACATGGGGCGATTTAATGCTTCATCAAAAGCCTTACACTGCAGAAGTCATTTTTGTATATTTTGACTTTTGGAACCTAAAGTACATATCAGGGAATGAGCAACCCCTGCTGGCTGGACTAAAACTATCTACCGCAGGAAGCTAGTTTTTCACAAAGTGTCCCCCATCCATACACATAGCAGGCTCGGGGCTGCTTAGCTTTAGAGAGTAACCAGAATCTGACTACGGCAAGCAACAGTTGAACTTGTTCTGTTTCGTTTGAATGAAGCTGCTCTGATAGAGGGGTAGCGCATCCTGACAGGTTCAATCAGGCCAGCGGAATGTGCTACCACCTCCATAAATGAGGTCAAATTCATCATTAAGGTAGGGAATTAATGACCACAGAAAGTCAGGAGGCCAGTTTAATGCCTCTTGCGAAGGACACTCCTTTTTACTGGGGCCGGATTAAGGTTTCATAAAAACATTTGCTCCTTTTCACGGCCTGGAATCTGCCTCGTTGTATTAGGATGTTTGATCCAATAGGTACATTTCAGGGAAAGAGCCCCCCCTGCTGGCCATACTAGTTTTTCACAAAGGAAGCGCAACCTGCCAAGCTCTATAAGGCCGGCTGAATGCATTACCACCTCCATAAATGAGGTCAAATTCATCATTAAGGTAGGGAATTAATGACCACAGAAAGTCAGGAGGCCTGTTTAATGCCTCATCCGAAGGACACTCATTTTTACATGGGGCGATTTAATGCTTCATCAAAAGCCTTACAGCGCAGAAGTCATTTTTGTATATTTGGACTTTTGGAACCTAAAGTACATATCAGGGAATGAGCAACCCCTGCTGGCTGGACTAAAACTATCTCATGCAGGAAGATAGTTTACCACAAAGTGTCCCCCATCCATGCACAGACCAGGGTCTGGCCTGCTTAGCTTTAGAGAGTAACCAGAATCTGACTACTGCAAGCAACAGTTGAACTTGTTTTGCTTCGGTTGAATGAAGCAGCTCTGATAGAGGGGTAGCGCATCCTGACAGGTTCAATCAGGCCAGCGGAATGTGCTACCACCTCCATAAATGAGGTCAAATTCATCATTAAGGTAGGGAATTAATGACCACAGAAAGTCAGGAGGCCAGTTTAATGCCTCATGCGAAGGATGCTCCTTTTTACAGGTGCCGGATTAAGGTTTCAGAAAAACATTTGCTCCTTTCCACAGCCTGGAATCTGCCTCGTTGTATTAGGACGTTTGATCCCATAGGTACATGTCAGGGAAAGAGCACCCCCTGCTGGTGGGACTAGTTTTTCACAAAGGTAGCGCAACCTGCCAGGCTCTATAAGGCCGGCAGATTGCGCTACCACCTCCATAAATGAGGTCAAATTCATCATTAAGGTAGGGAATTAATGACCACAGAAAGTCAGGAGGCCTGTTTAATGCCTCATCCGAAGGACACTCATTTTTACATGGGGCGATTTAATGCTTCATCAAAAGCTTTACACTGCAGAAGTCATTTTTGTATATTTGGACTTTTGGAACCTAAAGTACATATCAGGGAATGAGCAACCCCTGCTGGGTGGACTGAAACTATCTCCCGCAGGAAGCTAGATTTCCACGAAGAGTCCCCCATCCTTGCACAGAGCAGGGTCAGGCCTGCTTAGCTTTAGAGAGTAACCAGAATCTGACTACGGCAAGCAACAGTTGAACTTGTTCTGTTTCGTTTGAATGAAGCTGCTCTGATAGAGGGGTAGCGCATCCTGACAGGTTCAATCAGGCCAGCGGAATGTGCTACCACCTCCATAAATGAGGTCAAATTCATCATTAAGGTAGGGAATTAATGACCACAGAAAGTCAGGAGGCCAGTTTAATGCCTCTTGCGAAGGACACTCCTTTTTACTGGGGCCGGATTAAGGTTTCATAAAAACATTTGCTCCTTTTCACGGCCTGGAATCTGCCTCGTTGTATTAGGATGTTTGATCCAATAGGTACATTTCAGGGAAAGAGCCCCCCCTGCTGGCCATACTAGTTTTTCACAAAGGAAGCGCAACCTGCCAAGCTCTATAAGGCCGGCTGAATGCATTACCACCTCCATAAATGAGGTCAAATTCATCATTAAGGTAGGGAATTAATGACCACAGAAAGTCAGGAGGCCTGTTTAATGCCTCATCCGAAGGACACTCATTTTTACATGGGGCGATTTAATGCTTCATCAAAAGCCTTACAGCGCAGAAGTCATTTTTGTATATTTGGACTTTTGGAACCTAAAGTACATATCAAGGAATGAGCAACCCCTGCTGGCTGGACTAAAACTATCTACCGCAGGAAGCTAGTTTTTCACAAAGTGTCCCCCATCCATACACATAGCAGGCTCGGGGCTGATTAGCTTTAGAGAGTAACCAGAATCTGACTACTGCAAGCAACAGTTGAACTTGTTCTGTTTCGGTTGAATGAAGCTGCTCTGATAGAGGGGTAGCGTATCCTGACAGGTTCAATCAGGCCAGCGGAATGTGCTACCACCTCCATAAATGAGGTCAAATTCATCATTAAGGTAGGGAATTAATGACCACAGAAAGTCAGGAGGCCAGTTTAATGCCTTATGCAAAGGATGCTCCTTTTTACAGGTGCCGGATTAAGGTTTCAGAAAAACATTTGCTCCTTTCCACAGCCTGGAATCTGCCTCGTTGTATTAGGACGTTTGATCCCATAGGTACATGTCAGGGAAAGAGCACCCCCTGCTGGTTTGACTAGTTTTTCACAAAGGTAGCGCAACCTGCCAGGCTATATAAGGCCGGCAGATTACGCTACCACCTCCATGAATGAGGTCAAATTCATCATTAAGGTAGGGAATTAATGACCACAGAAAGTCAGGAGGCCTGTTTAATGCCTCATCCGAAGGACACTCATCTTTACATGGGGCGATTTAATGCTTCATCAAAAGCCTTACACTGCAGAAGTCATTTTTGTATATTTTGACTTTTGGAACCTAAAGTACATATCAGGGAATGAGCAACCCCTGCTGGCTGGACTAAAACTATCTACCGCAGGAAGCTAGTTTTTCACAAAGTGTCCCCCATCCATACACATAGCAGGCTCGGGGCTGCTTAGCTTTAGAGAGTAACCAGAATCTGACTACGGCAAGCAACAGTTGAACTTGTTCTGTTTCGTTTGAATGAAGCTGCTCTGATAGAGGGGTAGCGCATCCTGACAGGTTCAATCAGGCCAGCGGAATGTGCTACCACCTCCATAAATGAGGTCAAATTCATCATTAAGGTAGGGAATTAATGACCACAGAAAGTCAGGAGGCCAGTTTAATGCCTCTTGCGAAGGACACTCCTTTTTACTGGGGCCGGATTAAGGTTTCATAAAAACATTTGCTCCTTTTCACGGCCTGGAATCTGCCTCGTTGTATTAGGATGTTTGATCCAATAGGTACATTTCAGGGAAAGAGCCCCCCCTGCTGGCCATACTAGTTTTTCACAAAGGAAGCGCAACCTGCCAAGCTCTATAAGGCCGGCTGAATGCATTACCACCTCCATAAATGAGGTCAAATTCATCATTAAGGTAGGGAATTAATGACCACAGAAAGTCAGGAGGCCTGTTTAATGCCTCATCCGAAGGACACTCATTTTTACATGGGGCGATTTAATGCTTCATCAAAAGCCTTACAGCGCAGAAGTCATTTTTGTATATTTGGACTTTTGGAACCTAAAGTACATATCAGGGAATGAGCAACCCCTGCTGGCTGGACTAAAACTATCTCATGCAGGAAGATAGTTTACCACAAAGTGTCCCCCATCCATGCACAGACCAGGGTCTGGCCTGCTTAGCTTTAGAGAGTAACCAGAATCTGACTACTGCAAGCAACAGTTGAACTTGTTTTGCTTCGGTTGAATGAAGCAGCTCTGATAGAGGGGTAGCGCATCCTGACAGGTTCAATCAGCCAGCGGAATGTGCTACCACCTCCATAAATGAGGTCAAATTCATCATTAAGGTAGGGAATTAATGACCACAGAAAGTCAGGAGGCCAGTTTAATGCCTCATGCGAAGGATGCTCCTTTTTACAGGTGCCGGATTAAGGTTTCAGAAAAACATTTGCTCCTTTCCACAGCCTGGAATCTGCCTCGTTGTATTAGGACGTTTGATCCCATAGGTACATGTCAGGGAAAGAGCACCCCCTGCTGGTGGGACTAGTTTTTCACAAAGGTAGCGCAACCTGCCAGGCTCTATAAGGCCGGCAGATTGCGCTACCACCTCCATAAATGAGGTCAAATTCATCATTAAGGTAGGGAATTAATGACCACAGAAAGTCAGGAGGCCTGTTTAATGCCTCATCCGAAGGACACTCATTTTTACAGGTGCCGGATTAAGGTTTCAGAAAAACATTTGCTCCTTTCCACAGCCTGGAATCTGCCTCGTTGTATTAGGACGTTTGATCCCATAGGTACATGTCAGGGAAAGAGCACCCCCTGCTGGTGGGACTAGTGTTTCACAAAGGTAGCGCAACCTGCCAGGCTCTATAAGGCCGGCAGATTGCGCTACCACCTCCATAAATGAGGTCAAATTCATCATTAAGGTAGGGAATTAATGACCACAGAAAGTCAGGAGGCCTGTTTAATGCCTCATCCGAAGGACACTCATTTTTACATGGGGCGATTTAATGCTTCATCAAAAGCCTTACAGCGCAGAAGTCATTTTTGTATATTTGGACTTTTGGAACCTAAAGTACATATCAGGGAATGAGCAACCCCTGCTGGCTGGACTAAAACTATCTCATGCAGGAAGATAGTTTACCACAAAGTGTCCCCCATCCATGCACAGACCAGGCTCTGGCCTGCTTAGCTTTAGAGAGTAACCAGAATCTGACTACTGCAAGCAAAAGTTGAACTTGTTTTGCTTCGGTTGAATGAAGCTGCTCTGATAGAGGGGTAGCGCATCCTGACAGGTTCAATCAGCCAGCGGAATGTGCTACCACCTCCATAAATGAGGTCAAATTCATCATTAAGGTAGGGAATTAATGACCACAGAAAGTCAGGAGGCCAGTTTAATGCCTTATGCGAAGGATGCTCCTTTTTACAGGAGCCGGATTAAGGTTTCAGAAAAACATTTGCTCCTTTCCACAGCCTGGAATCTGCCTCGTTGTACTAGGACGTTTGATCCCATAGGTACATGTCAGGGAAAGAGCACCCCCTGCTGGTGGGACTAGTTTTTCACAAAGGTAGCGCAACCTGCCAGGCTCTATAAGGCCGGCAGATTGCGCTACCACCTCCATAAATGAGGTCAAATTCATCATTAAGGTAGGGAATTAATGACCACAGAAAGTCAGGAGGCCTGTTTAATGCCTCATCCGAAGGACACTCATTTTTACATGGGTTGATTTAATGCTTCATCAAAAGCCTTACAGCGCAGAAGTCATTTTTGTATATTTGGACTTTTGGAACCTAAAGTACATATCAGGGAATGAGCAACCCCTGCTGGCTGGACTAAAACTATCTCCCGCAGGAAGCTAGTTTTCCACAAAGGGTCTCCCATCCATGTACAGAACCGGCTTGGCCCTGTTTAGCTTTGGAGATTAACCATAATCTGACTACTGCAAGCAACAGTTGAACTTGTTCTGTTTTGGTTGAATGAAGCTGCTCTGATAGAGGGGTAGCGCATCCTGACAGGTTCAATCAGGCCAGCGGAATGTGCTACCACCTCCATAAATGAGGTCAAATTCATCATTAAGGTAGGGAATTAATGACCACAGAAAGTCAGGAGGCCAGTTTAATGCCTCATGCGAAGGATGCTCCTTTTTACAGGTGCCGGATTAAGGTTTCAGAGAAACATTTGCTCCTTTCCACAGCCTGGAATCTGCCTCGTTGTATTAGGACGTTTGATCCCATAGGTACATGTCAGGGAAAGAGCACCCCCTGCTGGTGGGACTAGTTTTTCACAAAGGTAGCGCAACCTGCCAGGCTCTATAAGGCCGGCAGATTGCGCTACCACCTCCATAAATGAGGTCAAATTCATCATTAAGGTAGGGAATTAATGACCACAGAAAGTCAGGAGGCCTGTTTAATGCCTCATCCGAAGGACACTCATTTTTACATGGGGCGATTTAATGCTTCATCAAAAGCCTTACAGCGCAGAAGTCATTTTTGTATATTTGGACTTTTGGAACCTAAAGTACATATCAGGGAATGAGCAACCCCTGCTGGCTGGACTAAAACTATCTCATGCAGGAAGATAGTTTACCACAAAGTGTCCCCCATCCATGCACAGACCAGGCTCTGGCCTGCTTAGCTTTAGAGAGTAACCAGAATCTGACTACTGCAAGCAACAGTTGAACTTGTTTTGCCTCGGTTGAATGAAGCTGCTCTGATAGAGGGGTAGCGCATCCTGACAGGTTCAATCAGCCAGCGGAATGTGCTACCACCTCCATAAATGAGGTCAAATTCATCATTAAGGTAGGGAATTAATGACCACAGAAAGTCAGGAGGCCAGTTTAATGCCTTATGCGAAGGATGCTCCTTTTTACAGGAGCCGGATTAAGGTTTCAGAAAAACATTTGCTCCTTTCCACAGCCTGGAATCTGCCTCGTTGTACTAGGACATTTGATCCCATAGGTACATGTCAGGGAAAGAGCACCCCCTGCTGGTGGGACTAGTTTTTCACAAAGGTAGCGCAACCTGCCAGGCTCTATAAGGCCGGCAGATTGCGCTACCACCTCCATAAATGAGGTCAAATTCATCATTAAGGTAGGGAATTAATGACCACAGAAAGTCAGGAGGCCTGTTTAATGCCTCATCCGAAGGACACTCATTTTTACATGGGTTGATTTAATGCTTCATCAAAAGCCTTACAGCGCAGAAGTCATTTTTGTATATTTGGACTTTTGGAACCTAAAGTACATATCAGGGAATGAGCAACCCCTGCTGGCTGGACTAAAACTATCTCCCGCAGGAAGCTAGTTTTCCACAAAGGGTCTCCCATCCATGTACAGAACCGGCTTGGCCCTGTTTAGCTTTGGAGATTAACCATAATCTGACTACTGCAAGCAACAGTTGAACTTGTTCTGTTTTGGTTGAATGAAGCTGCTCTGATAGAGGGGTAGCGCATCCTGACAGGTTCAATCAGGCCAGCGGAATGTGCTACCACCTCCATAAATGAGGTCAAATTCATCATTAAGGTAGGGAATTAATGACCACAGAAAGTCAGGAGGCCAGTTTAATGCCTCATGCGAAGGATGCTCCTTTTTACAGGTGCCGGATTAAGGTTTCAGAAAAACATTTGCTCCTTTCCACAGCCTGGAATCTGCCTCGTTGTATTAGGACGTTTGATCCCATAGGTACATGTCAGGGAAAGAGCACCCCCTGCGGGTGGGACTAGTTTTTCACAAAGGTAGCGCAACCTGCCAGGCTCTATAAGGCCGGCAGATTGCGCTACCACCTCCATAAATGAGGTCAAATTCATCATTAAGGTAGGGAATTAATGACCACAGAAAGTCAGGAGGCCTGTTTAATGCCTCATCCGAAGGACACTCATTTTTACATGGGGCGATTTAATGCTTCATCAAAAGCTTTACACTGCAGAAGTCATTTTTGTATATTTGGACTTTTGGAACCTAAAGTACATATCAGGGAATGAGCAACCCCTGCTGGGTGGACTGAAACTATCTCCCGCAGGAAGCTAGATTTCCACGAAGCAGGCCTGCTTAGCTTTAGAGAGTAACCAGAATCTGACTACGGCAAGCAACAGTTGAACTTGTTCTGTTTCGTTTGAATGAAGCTGCTCTGATAGAGGGGTAGCGCATCCTGACAGGTTCAATCAGGCCAGCGGAATGTGCTACCACCTCCATAAATGAGGTCAAATTCATCATTAAGGTAGGGAATTAATGACCACAGAAAGTCAGGAGGCCAGTTTAATGCCTCTTGCGAAGGACACTCCTTTTTACTGGGGCCGGATTAAGGTTTCATAAAAACATTTGCTCCTTTTCACGGCCTGGAATATGCCTCGTTGTATTAGGATGTTTGATCCAATAGGTACATTTCAGGGAAAGAGCCCCCCCTGCTGGCCATACTAGTTTTTCACAAAGGAAGCGCAACCTGCCAAGCTCTATAAGGCCGGCTGAATGCATTACCACCTCCATAAATGAGGTCAAATTCATCATTAAGGTAGGGAATTAATGACCACAGAAAGTCAGGAGGCCTGTTTAATGCCTCATCCGAAGGACACTCATTTTTACATGGGGCGATTTAATGCTTCATCAAAAGCCTTACAGCGCAGAAGTCATTTTTGTATATTTGGACTTTTGGAAGCTAAAGTACATATCAGGGAATGAGCAACCCCTGCTGGCTGGACTAAAACTATCTCCCGCAGGAAGCTAGTTTTCCACAAAGGGTCTCCCATCCATGTACAGAACAGGCTTGGCCCTGTTTAGCTTTGGAGATTAACCATAATCTGACTACTGCAAGCAACAGATGAACTTGTTCTGTTTTGGTTGAATGAAGCTGCTCTGATAGAGGGGTAGCGCATCCTGACAGGTTCAATCAGGCCAGCGGAATGTGCTACCACCTCCATAAATGAGGTCAAATTCATCATTAAGGTAGGGAATTAATGACCACAGAAAGTCAGGAGGCCAGTTTAATGCCTCATGCGAAGGATGCTCCTTTTTACAGGTGCCGGATTAAGGTTTCAGAAAAACATTTGCTCCTTTCCACAGCCTGGAATCTGCCTCGTTGTATTAGGACGTTTGATCCCATAGGTACATGTCAGAGAAAGAGCACCCCCTGCTGGTGGGACTAGTTTTTCACAAAGGTAGCGCAAACTGCCAGGCTCTATAAGGCCGGCAGATTGCGCTACCACCTCCATAAATGAGGTCAAATTCATCATTAAGGTAGGGAATTAATGACCACAGAAAGTCAGGAGGCCTGTTTAATGCCTCATCCGAAGGACACTCATTTTTACAGGTGCCGGATTAAGGTTTCAGAAAAACATTTGCTCCTTTCCACAGCCTGGAATCTGCCTCGTTGTATTAGGACGTTTGATCCCATAGGTACATGTCAGGGAAAGAGCACCCCCTGCTGGTGGGACTAGTGTTTCACAAAGGTAGCGCAACCTGCCAGGCTCTATAAGGCCGGCAGATTGCGCTACCACCTCCATAAATGAGGTCAAATTCATCATTAAGGTAGGGAATTAATGACCACAGAAAGTCAGGAGGCCTGTTTAATGCCTCATCCGAAGGACACTCATTTTTACATGGGGCGATTTAATGCTTCATCAAAAGCCTTACAGCGCAGAAGTCATTTTTGTATATTTGGACTTTTGGAACCTAAAGTACATATCAGGGAATGAGCAACCCCTGCTGGCTGGACTAAAACTATCTCATGCAGGAAGATAGTTTACCACAAAGTGTCCCCCATCCATGCACAGACCAGGCTCTGGCCTGCTTAGCTTTAGAGAGTAACCAGAATCTGACTACTGCAAGCAACAGTTGAACTTGTTTTGCTTTGGTTGAATGAAGCTGCTCTGATAGAGGGGTAGCGCATCCTGACAGGTTCAATCAGCCAGCGGAATGTGCTACCACCTCCATAAATGAGGTCAAATTCATCATTAAGGTAGGGAATTAATGACCACAGAAAGTCAGGAGGCCAGTTTAATGCCTTATGCGAAGGATGCTCCTTTTTACAGGAGCCGGATTAAGGTTTCAGAAAAACATTTGCTCCTTTCCACAGCCTGGAATCTGCCTCGTTGTACTAGGACGTTTGATCCCATAGGTACATGTCAGGGAAAGAGCACCCCCTGCTGGTGGGACTAGTTTTTCACAAAGGTAGCGCAACCTGCCAGGCTCTATAAGGCCGGCAGATTGCGCTACCACCTCCATAAATGAGGTCAAATTCATCATTAAGGTAGGGAATTAATGACCACAGAAAGTCAGGAGGCCTGTTTAATGCCTCATCCGAAGGACACTCATTTTTACATGGGTTGATTTAATGCTTCATCAAAAGCCTTACAGCGCAGAAGTCATTTTTGTATATTTGGACTTTTGGAACCTAAAGTACATATCAGGGAATGAGCAACCCCTGCTGGCTGGACTAAAACTATCTCCCGCAGGAAGCTAGTTTTCCACAAAGGGTCTCCCATCCATGTACAGAACCGGCTTGGCCCTGTTTAGCTTTGGAGATTAACCATAATCTGACTACTGCAAGCAACAGTTGAACTTGTTCTGTTTTGGTTGAATGAAGCTGCTCTGATAGAGGGGTAGCGCATCCTGACAGGTTCAATCAGGCCAGCGGAATGTGCTACCACCTCCATAATTGAGGTCAAATTCATCATTAAGGTAGGGAATTAATGACCACAGAAAGTCAGGAGGCCAGTTTAATGCCTCATGCGAAGGATGCTCCTTTTTACAGGTGCCGGATTAAGGTTTCAGAAAAACATTTGCTCCTTTCCACAGCCTGGAATCTGCCTCGTTGTATTAGGACGTTTGATCCCATAGGTACATGTCAGGGAAAGAGCACCCCCTGCTGGTGGGACTAGTTTTTCACAAAGGTAGCGCAACCTGCCAGGCTCTATAAGGCCGGCAGATTGCGCTACCACCTCCATAAATGAGGTCAAATTCATCATTAAGGTAGGGAATTAATGACCACAGAAAGTCAGGAGGCCAGTTTAATGCCTCATCCGAAGGACACTCATTTTTACATGGGGCGATTTAATGCTTCATCAAAAGCTTTACACTGCAGAAGTCATTTTTGAATATTTGGACTTTTGGAACCTAAAGTACATATCAGGGAATGAGCAACCCCTGCTGGCTGGACTGAAACTATCTCCTGCAGGAAGCTAGATTTCCACGAAGAGTCCCCCATCCTTGCACAGAGCAGGGTCAGGCCTGCTTAGCTTTAGAGAGTAACCAGAATCTGACTACGGCAAGCAACAGTTGAACTTGTTCTGTTTCGGTTGAATGAAGCTGCTCTGATAGAGGGGTAGCGCATCCTGACAGGTTCAATCAGGCCAGCGGAATGTGCTACCACCTCCATAAATGAGGTCAAATTCATCATAAAAGGAAGGGAATTAATGACCACAGAAAGTCAGGAGGCCAGTTTAATGCCTCTTGCGAAGGACACTCCTTTTTACTGGGGCCGGATTAAGGTTTCATAAAAACATTTGCTCCTTTTCACGGCCTGGAATCTGCCTCGTTGTATTAGGATGTTTGATCCAATAGGTACATTTCAGGGAAAGAGCCCCCCCTGCTGGCCAGACTAGTTTTTCACAAAGGAAGCACAACCTGCCAAGCTCTATAAGGCCGGCTGAATGCATTACCACCTCCATTAATGAGGTCAAATTCATCATTAAGGTAGGGAATTAATGACCACAGAAAGTCAGGAGGCCAGTTTAATGCCTCATGCGAAGGACGCTCCTTTTTACAGGTGCCGGATTAAGGTTTCAGAAAAACATTTGCTCCTTTCCACAGCCTGGAATCTGCCTCGTTGTATTAGGACTTTTGATCCCATAGGTACATGTCAGGGAAAGAGCACCCCCTGCTGGTTTGACTAGTTTTTCACAAAGGTAGCGCAACCTGCCAGGCTATATAAGGCCGGCAGATTACGCTACCACCTCGCCTTAGGGCGCCGCCGGAGGAGAGGGGTCCGCGAAGCGCTTAATAAGTTGCCGGCGGCAGGCGGTTAGTGGACGCTGCGCGCCGCCCCCTAGAGGATTTTTGCCGGACCCCTCGACCCCCCAGTCGCGGAGGGGAGGCCCTGCGGGGTCCGTCTGAGGCGTCGGCCGGGGCCTGGGACCCCCGGGGGCCCCGCGGAACGGCCCCCATTTTTCGCTCCTTTTGTTGCGATCTCGAGTTCGGCCACCAGGTGGCAGACTTCTGTCCATGGAACGCCTGCGGGGGGGGCGTCGAATAGGTTGCAGGTGGGCGTCCACGGACAGCCTAAAGGTGCCACGGGGAGCCTATTGGCCGGCCCCGCCCACCGACCACGAAAAGCCTATTCGTCCCCCTAACCGCCTATGTGACCACGAAAAGCCTATTCGTCCCCCTAAACACCTATGTGACCACGGAAAGCCTATTCGTCCCCCTAACCACCTATGTGACCACGAAAAGCCTATTCGTCCCCCTAACCACCTATGTGACCACGAAAAGCCTATTCGTCCCCCTAACCACCTATGTGACCACGAAAAGCCTATTCGTCCCCCTAAACACCTATGTGACCACGAAAAGCCTATTCGTCCCCCTAACCACCTATGTGTCCACGAAAAGCCTATTCGTCCCCCTAACCACCTATGTGACCACGAAAAGCCTATTCGTCCCCCTAACCACCTATGTGACCACGAAAAGCCTATTCGTCCCCCTAAACACCTATGTGACCACGAAAAGCCTATTCGTCCCCCTAACCACCTATGTGTCCACGAAAAGCCTATTCGTCCCCCTAACCACCTATGTGACCACGAAAAGCCTATTCGTCCCCCTAAACACCTATGTGACCACGGAAAGCCTATTCATCCCCCTAACCACCTATTTGTCCACGGAAAGCCTGCAGAGGCCCCGTCAAATAAGTTACAGCTGTCACTTGCCCACCAGCAACTTATTTGACAGGGCATCCATAGGCGTTCCGTGGACGATAAGATAATAAGTCATATTTCATAACTACAGTGGTTTTATGGACACATTTCTACAGTACAGTGCTCAGGGGACACTACCCAGCAGTTCTGTGTACATTACAGCACCTATAATGACTTAATTTGCATAAAAATGCACTGTCCTAGGAAAGCCTATGGAGGCCCGTCAAATAAGTTATAGGTGTCATGCACCGTATGTGGTGAAATACTCGAAAATCCAACTCGAAATCCAACGTGATGTGAGGTCTACATTCCAGAGGTGATCTATAATCCCGAAACTCTGGCCCCTGAGTGGGGGTCCCCTAGGCTACCACAGTCCCGAATTTGGAGGTCCTGTAACCTTTTGACCCCTCTATACCCAACATCCCACGTGCAACTTAATCAATGGAGATTCACAGGTGGTAAATAAGTTACAGGTGTCACTTGACAATGCATTAGTCATTATAAGTCATTTTTCATAAATGTAATGATTTTATTGAGTAATAACTACAGTACAGTGCTCAGGAAACACCATCCAGCAGCTTTGTGTGCATTGGAGCTCATCAAAGGGCTAAATTTGCATAAAAATGCACTGTCCACGAACAGCCTGTGGACGCCCTGTCAAATAAGTTACAGGTGTCATTCACCATATGTGGTGAAATACTCGAAAATCCAACTCGAAATCCAACGTGACGTGAGTTCTATATTCCAGAGGTGATCTATATTCCCGAAACTCTGGCCCCTGAGCGGGGGGCCCCTAGGCTACCACAGTCCCGAATTTGGAGGTCCTGTGACCTTTTGACCCCTCTATACCCAACATCCCACGTGCAACTTAATCAATGGAGATTCACAGGGCTAAATTTGCATAAAAATGCACTGTCCACGAACAACCTGTGGACGCCCCATCAAATAAGTTACAGCTGTCACTTGCCCACCTGTAACTTATTTGACTGGGCCTCCATAGGCGTTCCGTGGACAATACTGTAAATAGTCATATTTCATAACTACAGTGGTTTTATGGACACGTTTCTACAGTACAGTGCTCAGGGGACACTACCCAGCAGTTCTGTGTACATTACAGCACCTATAATGACTTAATTTGCATAAAAATGCACTGTCCACGGAAAGCCTATGGAGGCCCGTCAAATAAGTTACAGGTGTCATGCACCGTATGTGGTGAAATACTCGAAAATCCAACTCGAAATCCAACGTGATGTGAGGTCTACATTCCAGAGGTGATCTATAATCCCGAAACTCTGGCCCCTGAGTGGGGGGCCCCTAGGCTACCACAGTCCCGAATTTGGAGGTCCTGTAACCTTTTGACCCCTCTATACCCAACATCCCACGTGCAACTTAATCAATGGAGATTCACAGGTGGTAAATAAGTTACAGGTGTCACTTGACAATGCATTAGTCATTATAAGTCATTTTTCATAAATGTAATGATTTTATTGAGTAATAACTACAGTACAGTGCTCAGGAAACACCATCCAGCAGCTTTGTGTGCATTGGAGCTCATCAAAGGGCTAAATTTGCATAAAAATGCACTGTCCACGAACAGCCTGTGGACGCCCTGTCAAATAAGTTACAGGTGTCATTCACCATATGTGGTGAAATACTCGAAAATCCAACTCGAAATCCAACGTGACGTGAGTTCTATATTCCAGAGGTGATCTATATTCCCGAAACTCTGGCCCCTGAGCGGGGGGCCCCTAGGCTACCACAGTCCCGAATTTGGAGGTCCTGTGACCTTTTGACCCCTCTATACCCAACATCCCACGTGCAACTTAATCAATGGAGATTCACAGGGCTAAATTTGCATAAAAATGCACTGTCCACGAACAACCTGTGGACGCCCCATCAAATAAGTTACAGCTGTCACTTGCCCACCTGTAACTTATTTGACTGGGCCTCCATAGGCGTTCCGTGGACAATACTGTAAATAGTCATATTTCATAACTACAGTGGTTTTATGGACACGTTTCTACAGTACAGTGCTCAGGGGACACTACCCAGCAGTTCTATGTACATTACACCATCTATAATGACTTAATTTGCATACAAATGCACTGTCCACGGAACGCCTATGCAGGCCCCGTCAAATAAGTTACAGCTGTCACTTGCCCACCTGTAACTTATTTGACTGGGCCTCCATAGGCGTTCCGTGGACAGTACTGTAAATAGTCATATTTCATAACTGCAGTGGTTTTATGGATACATTTCTACAGTACAGGGCTCAGGGAACACTACCCAGCAGTTGTATGTACATTACAGCACCTAAAATGGCTTAATTTGCATAAAAATGCACTGTCCACGGAAAGCCTATGGAGGCCCAGTCAAATAAGTTACAGGTGGGCAAGTGACAGCTGTAACTTATTTGACTGGGCCTCCATAGGCGTTCCGTGGACAATACTGTAAATAGTCATATTTCATAACTACAGTGGTTTTATGGACACATTTCTACAGTACAGTGCTCAGGGGACACTACCCAGCAGTTCTGTGTACATTACAGCACCTATAATGACTTAATTTGCATAAAAATGCACTGTCCACGGAAAGCCTATGGAGGCCCGTCAAATAAGTTACAGGTGTCATGCACCGTATGTGGTGAAATACTTGAAAATCCAACTCGAAATCCAACGTGATGTGAGGTCTACATTCCAGAGGTGATCTATAATCCCGAAACTCTGGCCCCTGAGTGGGGGGCCCCTAGGCTACCACAGTCCCGAATTTGGAGGTCCTGTAACCTTTTGACCCCTCTATACCCAACATCCCACGTGCAACTTAATCAATGGAGATTCACAGGTGGTAAATAAGTTACAGGTGTCACTTGACAATGCATTAGTCATTATAAGTCATTTTTCATAAATGTAATGATTTTATTGAGTAATAACTACAGTACAGTGCTCAGGAAACACCATCCAGCAGCTTTGTGTGCATTGGAGCTCATCAAAGGGCTAAATTTGCATAAAAATGCACTGTCCACGAACAGCCTGTGGACGCCCTGTCAAATAAGTTACAGGTGTCATTCACCATATGTGGTGAAATACTCGAAAATCCAACTCGAAATCCAACGTGACGTGAGTTCTATATTCCAGAGGTGATCTATATTCCCGAAACTCTGGCCCCTGAGCGGGGGGCCCCTAGGCTACCACAGTCCCGAATTTGGAGGTCCTGTGACCTTTTGACCCCTCTATACCCAACATCCCACGTGCAACTTAATCAATGGAGATTCACAGGGCTAAATTTGCATAAAAATGCACTGTCCACGAACAACCTGTGGACGCCCCATCAAATAAGTTACAGCTGTCACTTGCCCACCTGTAACTTATTTGACTGGGCCTCCATAGGCGTTCCATGGACAATACTGTAAATAGTCATATTTCATAACTACAGTGGTTTTATGGACACGTTTCTACAGTACAGTGCTCAGGGGACACTACCCAGCAGTTCTATGTACATTACACCACCTATAATGACTTAATTTGCATACAAATGCACTGTCCACGGAACGCCTATGCAGGCCCTGTCAAATAAGTTACAGTTGTCACTTGCCCACCTGTAACTTCTATACCACCTGAGTTCTATATTCCAGAGGTGATCTATATTCCCGAAACTCTGGCCCCTGAGCGGGGGGCCCCTAGGCTACCACAGTCCCGAATTTGGAGGTCCTGTGACCTTTTGACCCCTCTATACCCAACATCCCACGTGCAACTTAATCAATGGAGATTCACAGGGCTAAATTTGCATAAAAATGCACTGTCCACGAACAACCTGTGGACGCCCCATCAAATAAGTTACAGCTGTCACTTGCCCACCTGTAACTTATTTGACTGGGCCTCCATAGGCGTTCCGTGGACAATACTGTAAATAGTCATATTTCATAACTACAGTGGTTTTATGGACACGTTTCTACAGTACAGTGCTCAGGGAACACTACCCAGCAGTTCTATGTACATTACAGCACCTAAAATGGCTTAATTTGCATACAAATGCAGTGTCCACGGAAAGCCTGTGTAGGCCTGGTCAAATAAGTTACGCGTGGGACGTTCCCTCTTGTGTGGTCCACTTCTGTGGTCAAACGTCAATTAATAGACTAAAGAACTTATTGAGGTGGCTCCCCACATCCTCCTGAAGGACCCTGAGGTGTTAAAACCTCAGAATTCCACTGACCACGAACAGCCTATTTTTTATAATGAGATAGATTGTACGTGGGACGTCCAGATCTCAGCTTCTGGACGTGCTATGAAGCTAAAACCTGCGTTCCTGCACTAGTCTGGACATTCCCAGCTCCTGTGGTGAATTTCAAGAAGTTTGGAGAAACTTGAAAATCTGGCTTGAAAAACCTCTTTGAGTTTTTTTGAGCAAGATTTTCAAGTTTCTCCGATCTTCTTCAAATTCTCAAAGTCATCAGGGCATGTCCAGGCCAGCGCAGGAACGCAGGTTTCAGCTTGATAGCACGTCCAGAAGCTGAGATCTGGACGTCCCACGTACAATCTATCCCATTATTAAAAATAGGCTGTTCGTGGTCAGTGGAATTCTGAGGGTTTAACACCTCAGGGTTCTTCAGGAGGATGCGGGGAGCCACCTCAATAAGTTCTTTAGTCTATTAATTGATGTTTGACCACAGAAGTGGACCACATAAGAGGGAACGTCCCACCTGTAACTTATTTGACTGGGCCTCCATAGGCGTTCCGTGGACAGTACTGTAATAAGTCATATTTCATAACTGCAGTGGTTTTATGGGCAAAATTCTACAGTAAATGCTCAGGGAACACTACCCAGCAGTTCTATGTACATTACAGCACCTAAAATAGCTTAATTTGCATACAAATGCACTGTCCACGGAAAGCCTATGGAGGCCCCGTCAAATAAGTTACAGGTGTCACTTGACAATGCATTAGTCATTATAAGTCATTTTTCATAAATGTAATGATTTTATTGAGTAATAACTACAGTACAGTGCTCAGGAAACACCATCCAGCAGCTTTGTGTGCATTGGAGCTCATCAAAGGGCTAAATTTGCATAAAAATGCACTGTCCACGAACAGCCTGTGGACGCCCTGTCAAATAAGTTACAGGTGTCATACACCATATGTGGTGAAATACTCGAAAATCCAACTCGAAATCCAACGTGACGTGAGTTCTACATTCTAGAGGTGATCTATATTCCCGAAACTCTGGCCCCTGAGCGGGGGGCCCCTAGGCTACCACAGTCCCGAATTTGGAGGTCCTGTGACCTTTTGACCCCTCTATACCCAACATCCCACGTGCAACTTAATCAATGGAGATTCACAGGTGGTAAATAAGTTACACGTGTCACTTGACAATGCATTAGTCATTATAAGTCATTTTTCATAAATGTAATGATTTTATTGAGTAATAACTACAGTACAGTGCTCAGGAAACACCATCCAGCAGCTTTGTGTGCATTGGAGCTCATCAAAGGGCTTAATTTTCATACAAATGCACTGTCCACGGAACGCCTATGCAGGCCCCGTCAAATAAGTTACAGCTGTCACTTTCTGATGGTGGATTTTCGGTAATTTCACCACATATGGTGAACGCCCACCTGTAACTTATTTGAATGGGCCTCCATAGGCGTTCCGTGGACAATACTGTAAATGGTCATATTTCATAACTACAGTGGTTTTATGGACACATTTCTACAGTACAGTGCTCAGGGAACACTACCCAGCAGTTCTATGTACATTACAGCATCTATAATGACTTAATTTGCATACAAATGCACTGTCCACGGAATGCCTATGCAGGCCCCGTCAAATAAGTTACAGCTGTCACTTGCCCACCTGTAACTTATTTGACTGGGCCTCCATAGGCGTTCCGTGGACAATACTGTAAATAGTCATATTTCATAACTACAGTGGTTTTATGGACACATTTCTACAGTACAGTGCTCAGGGGACACTACCCAGCAGTTCTGTGTACATTACAGCACCTATTATGACTTAATTTGCATAAAAATGCACTGTCCACGGAAAGCCTATGGAGGCCCGTCAAATAAGTTACAGGTGTCATGCACCGTATGTGGTGAAATACTCGAAAATCCAACTCGAAATCCAACGTGATGTGAGGTCTACATTCCAGAGGTGATCTATAATCCCGAAACTCTGGCCCCTGAGTGGGGGGCCCCTAGGCTACCACAGTCCCGAATTTGGAGGTCCTGTAACCTTTTGACCCCTCTATACCCAACATCCCATGTGCAACTTAATCAATGGAGATTCACAGGTGGTAAATAAGTTACAGGTGTCACTTGACAATGCATTAGTCATTATAAGTCATTTTTCATAAATGTAATGATTTTATTGAGTAATAACTACAGTACAGTGCTCAGGAAACACCATCCAGCAGCTTTGTGTGCATTGGAGCTCATCAAAGGGCTAAATTTGCATAAAAATGCACTGTCCACGAACAACCTGTGGATGCCCCATCAAATAAGTTACAGCTGTCACTTGCCCACCTGTAACTTATTTGACTGGGCCTCCATAGGCGTTCCGTGGACAATACTGTAAATAGTCATATTTCATAACTACAATGGTTTTATGGACACGTTTCTACAGTACAGTGCTCAGGGGACACTACCCAGCAGTTCTATGTACATTACACCATCTATAATGACTTAATTTGCATACAAATGCACTGTCCACAGAACGCCTATGCAGGCCCCGTCAAATAAGTTACAGCTGTCACTTGCCCACCTGTAACTTATTTGACTGGGCCTCCATAGGCGTTCCGTGGACAATACTGTAAATAGTCATATTTCATAACTACAGTGGTTTTATGGACACATTTCTACAGTACAGTGCTCAGGGGACACTACCCAGCAGTTCTGTGTACATTACAGCACCTATAATGACTTAATTTGCATAAAAATGCACTGTCCACGGAAAGCCTATGGAGGCCCGTCAAATAAGTTACAGGTGTCATGCACCGTATGTGGTGAAATACTCGAAAATCCAACTCGAAATCCAACGTGATGTGAGGTCTACATTCCAGAGGTGATCTATAATCCCGAAACTCTGGCCCCTGAGTGGGGGGCCCCTAGGCTACCACAGTCCCGAATTTGGAGGTCCTGTAACCTTTTGACCCCTCTATACCCAACATCCCACGTGCAACTTAATCAATGGAGATTCACAGGTGGTAAATAAGTTACAGGTGTCACTTGACAATGCATTAGTCATTATAAGTCATTTTTCATAAATGTAATGATTTTATTGAGTAATAACTACAGTACAGTGCTCAGGAAACACCATCCAGCAGCTTTGTGTGCATTGGAGCTCATCAAAGGGCTAAATTTGCATAAAAATGCACTGTACACGAACAACCTGTGGATGCCCCATCAAATAAGTTACAGGTGTCATACACCATATGTGGTGAAATACTCGAAAATCCAACTCGAAATCCAACGTGACGCGAGTTCTACATTCTAGAGGTGATCTATATTCCCGAAACTCTGGCCCCTGAGCGGGGGGCCCCTAGGCTACCACAGTCCCGAATTTGGAGGTCCTGTGACCTTTTGACCCCTCTATACCCAACATCCCACGTGCAACTTAATCAATGGAGATTCACAGGTGGTAAATAAGTTACAGGTGTCACTTGACAATGCATTAGTCATTATAAGTCATTTTTCATAAATGTAATGATTTTATTGAGTAATAACTACAGTACAGTGCTCAGGAAACACCATCCAGCAGCTTTGTGTGCATTGGAGCTCATCAAAGGGCTAAATTTGCATAAAAATGCACTGTCCACGAACAGCCTGTGGACGCCCTGTCAAATAAGTTACAGGTGTCATTCACCATATGTGGTGAAATACTCGAAAATCCAACTCGAAATCCAACGTGACGTGAGTTCTATATTCCAGAGGTGATCTATATTCCCGAAACTCTGGCCCCTGAGCGGGGGGCCCCTAGGCTACCACAGTCCCGAATTTGGAGGTCCTGTGACCTTTTGACCCCTCTATACCCAACATCCCACGTGCAACTTAATCAATGGAGATTCACAGGTGGTAAATAAGTTACATGTGTCACTTGACAATGCATTAGTCATTATAAGTCATTTTTCATAAATGTAATGATTTTATTGAGTAATAACTACAGTACAGTGCTCAGGAAACACCATCCAGCAGCTTTGTGTGCATTGGAGCTCATCAAAGGGCTTAATTTTCATACAAATGCACTGTCCACGGAACGCCTATGCAGGCCCCGTCAAATAAGTTACAGCTGTCACTTTCTGATGGTGGATTTTCGGTAATTTCACCACATATGGTGAACGCCCACCTGTAACTTATTTGAATGGGCCTCCATAGGCGTTCCGTGGACAATACTGTAAATGGTCATATTTCATAACTACAGTGGTTTTATGGACACATTTCTACAGTACAGTGCTCAGGGAACACTACCCAGCAGTTCTATGTACATTACAGCATCTATAATGACTTAATTTGCATACAAATGCACTGTCCACGGAATGCCTATGCAGGCCCCGTCAAATAAGTTACAGCTGTCACTTGCCCACCTGTAACTTATTTGACTGGGCCTCCATAGGCGTTCCGTGGACAATACTGTAAATAGTCATATTTCATAACTACAGTGGTTTTATGGACACATTTCTACAGTACAGTGCTCAGGGGACACTACCCAGCAGTTCTGTGTACATTACAGCACCTATTATGACTTAATTTGCATAAAAATGCACTGTCCACGGAAAGCCTATGGAGGCCCGTCAAATAAGTTACAGCTGTCATGCACCGTATGTGGTGAAATACTCGAAAATCCAACTCGAAATCCAACGTGATGTGAGGTCTACATTCCAGAGGTCAACTATAATCCCGAAACTCTGGCCCCTGAGCGGGGGGCCCCTAGACTACCACAGTCCCGAATTTGGAGGTCCTGTGACCTTTTGACCCCTCTATACCCAACATCCCACGTGCAACTTAATCAATGGAGATTCACAGGTGGTAAATAAGTTACACGTGTCACTTGACAATGCATTAGTCATTATAAGTCATTTTTCATAAATGTAATGATTTTATTGAGTAATAACTACAGTACAGTGCTCAGGAAACACCATCCAGCAGCTTTGTGTGCATTGGAGCTCATCAAAGGGCTAAATTTGCATAAAAATGCACTGTCCACGAACAGCCTGTGGACGCCCTGTCAAATAAGTTACAGGTGTCATTCACCATATGTGGTGAAATACTCGAAAATCCAACTCGAAATCCAACGTGACGTGAGTTCTATATTCCAGAGGTGATCTATATTCCCGAAACTCTGGCCCCT